>NC_091327.1:22912490-22937700 GCF_038502225.1 Cherax quadricarinatus | reverse complement strand
AAGATTTCTGATACATGGGATCATCGTTGTCATCCTCCTTTGTATGTTTTCCAGAGCATTTGTATCCATTCTGTAATACGGTGACCAGAACTGAGCAGCATAGTCTAAATGAGGCCTAACCAAGTGTGGAAAATACTGTATATATTTTCTGGAAATACGGTAATTTATAGGTAAATAGATCCCCTATATTGTATTTTTAAAAGAAGTATATTATGGAAAATGGGAAACTAGACCTGCGCAGACAGGAGAGTCGCCATTTTGTTTGAATGGAGTAAGACGTTAATAATGTGAAGAATTTTTGTGCTCTAGAGGTTAAAATTGGGTTGACACCTCTCAAATTGTTGGATGTGCATTCCTGCATAATTTGAGAATCAGGCGACTGGACAAGACAACTCCAGGAACCCCAGCTAAGTCATGTCTATATTATGCTTATAGTTCTGGCTAGCGTGGCCGTGACGAACTCTAGCTAGAGTTCGTCACGGCCACGCTAGCTGGAGATTCGTCTGTAAAAACTTGCATTTGTGGTCACAGTGGTGCCTGTGCTAACCTTCCTATGGTGTAGAAATATACCTAGTTGGATGAATGTTATTGTGGCTAGCTGGTTTAGTGGCTAACGCGACGGGCTGGAGTTTTGAGACTCTATGACCGCGGGTTCAATCCCGGCCGGGGGTATGGTTTGTTTGCAATCGTGTCATTACGATTTCTTGAGTCATGAAGCCAAGAATTCTGTTAGCTTTATTGCGAACACTAATGCACTGTTGTCTTGGTTTTAGATTACTGCTAACCAGAACTCCTAAATCCTTTTCGCAATCGGTAGTATTAAGATCTACATTATTTAGTTTATATGTGGCATGGTTATTTAACTGTCCAACATTTAGAACTTTGCATTTGTCAATATTAAACTGCATCTGCAACTTCGACCATTGCGTCAGTCTATTCAAATCATCCTGGAGTGCTCTAATGTCCAGAGATTTACGCATTATTATGGTAGTGCCTGAATAAAATTATAATAATCATAAAGTTTTAGATCTTTATGGTTCATTCAGTGTGACTAAATAATTTTTTTCTTTTTAGATCGTTTTGGGAGCAGCAGCACCTTACCAGTGCCGGTGGCGGTGCAACAAGCTCTCACCATGATGGCTGAAGCAATAGAGGCTCTTCATGTAAGACTGACTAGGTTGGAGAACATCATCTTACATAGCCCAGGTCAGTGCATCAAGTACGAGTCATACAAGACAGATGGATAGCTGGGGTATGCCAGAGCATGTCATGCTTCCTCCCACGGTCATCTTGCTTTTAGTCCAGGCTAGACCTGGTATATTTTTACCTGTCACTGCTTGTTTCTTCCCCATCCCCTCCTCACTAATACTGTACTAAAAAAAAAACTAATTGAAATGAGTTACGGGAAAAAATTAAGAAAACTGAAACTGGTGTCATTATTACCTGGACCTGGAGTTTACCTGGAGAGAGTTCCGGGGGTCAACGCCCCCGCGGCCCGGTCTGTGACCAGGCCTCCTGGTGGATCAGAGCCTGATCAACCAGGCTGTTACTGCTGGCTGCACGCAAACCAACGTACGAGCCACAGCCCGGCTGGTCAGGAACCGACTTTAGGTGCTTGTCCAGTGCAAGCTTGAAGACTGCCAAGGGTCTGTTGGTAATCCCCCTTATGTATGTTGGGAGGCAGTTGAACAGTCTCGGGCCCCTAACACTTATTATATGGTCTCTTAACGTACTAGTGACACCGCTGCTTTTCATTGGGGGGATGTTGCATCGTCTGCCAAGTCTTTTGCTTTCGTAGTGAGTGATTTTCGTGTGCAAGTTGGGTACTAGTCCCTCTAGGATTTTCCAGGTGTATATAATCATGTATCTCTCCCTCCTGCGTTCCAGGGAATACAGGTTTAGGAACCTCAAGCGCTCCCAGTAATTGAGGTGTTTTATCTCAGTTATGCACGCCGTGAAGGTTCTCTGTACATTTTCTAGGTCAGCAATTTCACCTGCCTTGAAAGGTGCCTGGAGTTTACCTGGAGAGAGTTCCGGGGGTCAACGCCAACGCGGCCCGGTCTGTGACCAGGCCTCCTGGTGGATCAGAGCCTGATCAACCAGGCTGTTGCTGCTGGCTGCACGCAAACTAACGTACGAGCCACAGCCCGGCTGATCAGGAACTGACTCTAGGTGCTTGTCCAGTGCCAGCTTGAAGACTGCCAGGGGTCTGTTGGTAATCCCCCTTATGTGTGCTGGGAGGCAGTTGAACAGTCTCGGGCCCCTGACACTTATTGTATGGTCTCTTAACGTGCTAGTGACACCCCTGCTTTTCATTGGGGGGATGGTGCATCGTCTGCCAAGTCTTTTGCTTTCGTAGTGAGTGATTTTCGTGTGCAAGTTCGGTACTAGTCCCTCTAGGATTTTCCAGGTGTATATAATCATGTATCTCTCCCTCCTGCGTTCCAGGGAATACAGGTTTAGGAACCTCAAGCGCTCCCAGTAATTGAGGTGTTTTATCTCCGTTATGCGCGCCGTGAAAGTTGTCTGTACATTTTCTAGGTCGGCAGTTTCACCTGCCTTGAAAGGTGCTGTTAGTGTGCAGCAATATTCCAGCCTAGATAGAACAAGTGACCTGAAGAGTGTCATCATGGGCTTGGCCTCCCTAGTTTTGAAGGTTCTCATTATCCATCCTGTCATTTTTCTAGCAGATGCGATTGATACAATGTTATGGTCCTTGAAGGTGAGATCCTCCGACATGATCACTCCCAGGTCTTTGACGTTGGTGTTTCGCTCTATTTTGTGGCCAGAATTTGTTTTGTACTCTGATGAAGATTTAATTTCCTCATGTTTACCATATCTGAGTAATTGAAATTTCTCATCGTTGAACTTCATATTGTTTTCTGCAGCCCACTGAAAGATTTGGTTGATGTCCGCCTGGAGCCTTGCAGTGTCTGCAATGGAAGACACTGTCATGCAGATTCGGGTGTCATCTGCAAAGGAAGACACGGTGCTGTGGCTGACATCCTTGTCTATGTCGGATATGAGGATGAGGAACAAGATGGGAGCGAGTACTGTGCCTTGTGGAACAGAGCTTTTCACAGTAGCTGCCTCGGACTTTACTCTGTTGATGACTACTCTCTGTGTTCTGTTAGTGAGGAAATTATAGATCCATCGACCGACTTTTCCTGTTATTCCTTTAGCACGCATTTTGTGCACTATTACGCCATGGTCACACTTGTCGAAGGCTTTTGCAAAGTCTGTATATATTACATCTGCATTCTTTTTGTCTTCTAGTGCATTTAGGGCCTTGTCGTAGTGATCCAATAGTTGAGACAGACAGGAGCGACCTGTTCTAAACCCATGTTGCCCTGGGTTGTGTAACTGATGGGTTTCTAGATGGGTGGTGATCTTGCTTCTTAGGACCCTTTCAAAGATTTTTATGATATGGGATGTTAGTGCTATTGGTCTGTAGTTCTTTGCTGTTGCTTTACTGCCCCCTTTGTGGAGTGGGGCTATGTCTGTTGTTTTTAGTAACTGTGGGACGACCCCCGTGTCCATGCTCCCTCTCCATAGGATGGAAAAGGCTCGTGATAGGGGCTTCTTGCAGTTCTTGATGAACACAGAGTTCCATGAGTCTGGCCCTGGGGCAGAGTGCATGGGCATGTCATTTATCGCCTGTTCGAAGTCATTTGGCTTCAGGATAGCATCGGATAGGCTTGTGTTAATCAAATTTTGTGGCTCTCTCATAAAAAATTCATTTTGATCTTCGACTCTCAGTCTGGTTAGCGGCTTGCTAAAAACTGAGTCATATTGGGACTTGGGTAGCTCACTCACTTCCTTGCTGTCATCTGTGTAGGACCCATCTTGTTTAAGTAGGGGCCCAATACTGGACGTTGTTCTCGATTTTGATTTGGCATAGGAGAAGAAATACTTTGGGTTTCTTTCGATTTCATTTATGGCTTTTAGTTCTTCCCGCGATTCCTGACTCCTAAAGGATTCTTTTAGCTTAAGTTCGATGCTTGCTATTTCTCTGACCAGTGTCTCCCTATGCATTTCAGATATATTGACCTCTTTTAGCCGCTCTGTTATTCTTTTCCGTCGCCTGTAAAGGGAGCACCTGTCTCTTTCTATTTTACATCTACTCCTCCTTTTTCTTAGAGGAATAAGCCTTGTGCATACATCGAGTGCCACCGAGTTAATCTGTTCTAGGCATAAGTTGGGGTCTGTGTTGCTTAGTATATCTTCCCAGCTTATATCGGTTAGGACTTGGTTTACTTGGTCCCACTTTATGTTTTTGTTATTGAAGTTGAATTTGGTGAATGCTCCCTCGTGACTAGTCTCATTATGTCGGTCTGGGGCTCCACGCATACATGTCTGAACCTCAATTATGTTGTGATCTGAGTATATTGTTTTTGATATGGTGACATTTCTTATCAGATCATCATTGTTAGTGAAGATGAGGTCTAGTGTATTCTCCAGTCTAGTAGGCTCTATTATTTGCTGGTTTAAATTGAATTTTGTGCAGAGATTTAAAAGCTCGTGTGAGTGTGAGTTTTCATCAGAGCTGCCTCCTGGTGTTATTACTGCAACAATATTATTTGCTATATTCCTCCATTTTAGGTGCCTTAAGTTGAAATCCCCCAGGAGCAAGATGTTGGGTGCAGGAGCTGGAAGATTTTCCAGACAGTGGTCAATTTTTAACAGCTGTTCCTGGAATTGCTGGGATGTTGCATCCGGAGGCTTGTAGACTACCACAATGAGTAGATTTTGGTTCTCGACCTTTACTGCTAAAACTTCCACTACATCATTTGAGGCATTAAGCAGTTCTGTGCAAACAAGTGACTCTGCAATGTACAGGCCAACCCCCCCCTTTTGCCTGTTCACTCTGTCACATCTGTATAGGTTGTAACCTGGGAGCTGTATAGCCCTTGTGGCTTAGCGCTTCTTTTTGATTATAATAATAATGTAACCTGGGATCCATATTTCGTTGTCCAAGTGATCCTTTATGCGGGTCTCAGTGAAAGCCGCGAACATTGCCTTTGCCTCTGCAAGCAGTCCACGGATGAAAGGTATTTTGTTGTTTGTTGCTGGCTTTAGACCCTGTATATTTGCAAAGAAGAATGTTATCGGACTGGTGGTATTGTTGGTACTGGGGGGGGGGGATTTTTTTTCTGGCATTAGTATCTGTATCTGTTGGTTTGGAGTGGAGGCCATAGACTGTGGTTCCACTCCAGGAATGACTGGATTTGGTGTACGATTTCTGCCATTTCCTGCCAGTTTTTTTTCCTTCCTGGCACTAAAAAACCTCTCCCTCTTGAGTGGCTGTGGCTACCCAGGTTTTCCCATGGCCTGGATGTTTTGTATCTTTTTGTCCCCTTTAGATGGTATGCCTGGCAATTTAAGTTATAGCACAGTCTTTCCTGTACTGAAGAGGTACACAGTTCAGGGTGAAAAAGCTTACAGGAAGGGAGTTTGCATTTTCCTGTTGTCATATGGGCATGGCATTTTCTAGGGTGGTCATAGTTGCGTGTCCCATCTGTTTTTCCAGATTTCCCATGCCAGCAGATACCAAGTGCATAGTATGTGCACAGGCTTGGTTTCCGTTTGCCTTGGGTTTCTGTGACTGTATTCCCTGTTGGTGCATGTTTCCCTGTCTTACTTCTATCATCCCTAGCACCAACAATGGAGCTCCCACCAGTTGTTTTTGGTAATATATCCTCACTATTTGATAGGGGCTTCTTGCAGTTCTTGATGAACACGGGGTTCCACGAGTCTGGCCTTGGGCCATTATTATAATCAAAAAGAAGCGCTAAGCCACAAGGGCTATACAGCACTGGTGTCATTAGAGAATAGAAGGAACAGGGAACATACAACCATGACGTGTCAGATACTAAGAGGATGTCATATAAAGAATGAATTGTGCAGGAAACAAGAACAAAAGTCAGACAAGATTTGGCTATCAAAGTGAAGGACTAAAGGTCCCTGTGATTTTTAGTGATTTTTGTCCATTTCAGAGCACCAAGGGACTGTCTGGTCAATCTCCTTTTATCGGCACAGAATAGTTCAAGCAGGTTGTTGACTGCGTAAGGTATCCAGTTATACAGTGCCTGCGATTCCTCAGATGGTAAATGCATGCAGTGATTATGACTCAGCGGGTAATGTTTTTTTAATCCAATATGACATTTGTAAATGCTCTTGCTTTCAGACCTGCAGCCTAGTGGAAGTGTGAACCGATTGGGGACAGCTTCGCCAACCTCAGCCCCGCAGTCAACTGGGGGAGTGAACCAGGTGGGGTCAACTTCACTTCCTACAAGCCTACATCCTAGTGGGAGTTTGAACCAGATGGGAACAGCCTCACCCCCCTCAGAAGACTCCTGTCTGGCCTCCAACTTCACCCGTATTGGTGACAGGTGCTATCACTTCTCTGTGTGGCGTGGCCTTCGTTTACACTGGAAGGTATTGTCAACTGTGCCAATTTGAATTACCTCTGGAGTGCTACACTTCACACATTCCCCTGTATATAACAACTTGCATCTTGCCCTGTGTAACTCCTTGCACATTGCCTTCAGTGTAATGTCTTGCACCTTTCCTTTTGTGTAATGCCGTACTCCTTCCCTTCGTAACACTTTACATGAACCCTTCTCTGTAACACCTTGCATGTACCCTTCTGTGTTACCTTGCACATTCCCTTCTATGCCACACCTCGAATCTTTCGTGATATGTCGCATCCTACACTTTACCTGTCGCTCCTCGCATCAACCATGGTATGTCACGTCTCAAAACACCCTGCTGTTTTGATAAATTAGACATGTGCAACTCTTGCAACATGTCGGTTCTCTGAACCATTCATCTACACCCTGCTGTTTTGTGGAGATGAGAAAGGAAGCTCATTTATTTTAGCATTCATACAGCACCTGGGAAATGAGAGACAATCAGGTTTCATTTAAGGGAGGGGAGGGTAGTTTCAAATCCTTGAACCAAGAGCCCTTCGCTACCGAAAGCAGCAGTAGCTTTTGAATCCGTGGGCAAATCAGTTGGCATGACCATTCGATCCTGAGTTTGAACTCTGGGCAGGCAAGATGTATGATCAAATCTCACTACATGTAATACCCCTGTTCACTTAGTAAATAGGTATCAGGATGTTAGTTGTGGGTTGCACCCTGGGAGTGATAATATATTTTAGCTAGGGGTGGGCTTTAAAAAGGATACTCTTTAGGGATGGGGGTGGGGGTACCATAATGCTGGTGAGGCTCTTGGACCAAGAAATTGTAGTAACCCTACTCTTTCTTGGATCAAATATGATTACCACCTATTCCCCAGACACTGTATGATCCTTACATTTCAGCTCTTCCCCAAGCATAACACAGTATATTCATATTGAAGCAATAAACTGGTAGGGGTTATACAGCACATGAGAGGCAATCACGTATGAGCCAAGGAAATGCATAGCTTGGAGTCCTTGCATCAAGAACCCTTCACTAGCATTAATTCATAATGTTTAAATTCTGCTGTTACTGTCCAGACCTAGCACATAAATTAAGCATTTTATTTTATTTTTACAGTTTTTCACTAATTTGTTTATTGTAAAAAGTTTTCAAATGCAGATTTTTCCCTGTTAATTATTTTATAGTTTATAATTTGATTTTCAGGATGCAAGTGACTCGTGTGAAACTATGGGAGCCAAGCTAGCTGAACCCATAACCAGGAGTGAGTTTGTGGCTCTCACCCAACACCTCTCTTCCTCTGCCTCTGTCATAGGTAGGTCTCCAACACTGTCTTACTACCTACAACAGGTGGATCCTATAACCACTGTTTTTGTTGCTTCTGGTACAGGAATGAGGGATGGAACTCGAACTTCTGTATTGCCTTTTATCCTTCCTGGTTTGACCTTGTATCAACCATAGGATCTAATCTCGCCAATAAAATCCCACATACCAATGCCCATGCCGGGGACTACCTAGATGGGAATTTCCCAAATTCCTTCTATCTTGCACCATCTGAGCCCATGGAAGTCACCGAGATTATAAAGTCACTTAAAAATAACTCAGGGAATCTGTCTCATGTCCCACCATTACTGTACAAGCGAGCGGCCCATGTCCTTTCGCATGCTATTTCATTACTTTTTAATAAGTCACTAGAAACTAGCACCTTCCCGAAACTACTCAAGATGGCAAGGGTTACACCAATACATAAAGGTGGTGACCCTACAGACTTAAACAACTATAGGCCAATATCTAACTTACCATTGCTATCCAAAATCTTTGAGAAACCCGTGCACAGGAGACTATATTCATTTATAACGGCACAAAACATACTCAACCCCTGCCAATTTGGATTCAGGAAAAATAAAAGCACTAATGATGCAATCATAAAAATGCTAGATCTGCTTAACACAGCATTGGAAAATAAGGAATATCCACTAGGAATTTTTATTGACCTAAGAAAAGCTTTTGACACAGTAGACCACGACATCCTACTCCACAAACTTGACCATTACGGTATAAGAGGCCATGCGCTTGCTTATTTCAAATCTTACCTTACTAATAGGTATCAGTATCTCACCATTAAAGACACAGCATCAGCAACACGGCCACTTAATACTGGAGTTCCGCAGGGAAGTGTCCTTGGTCCCCTGCTCTTCCTCATATACATCAATGATCTTCCAAACGTATCCCAACACCTGAAACCCATTCTCTTTGCTGACGACAGGACTTGTGTCATCTCTCACCCTAATCTTGCCACCCTCAACACCATTGTTAACGAGGAGCTGATCAAAATATCGACTTGGATGACAGCCAATAAACTTACGCTTAACACTGACAAAACCTACTATATTATGTTTGGTAGCAGAGCAGGAGATGCACAAATTAACATTAAGATTGACAACACTCTAATTACCAGACATAATGAGGGCAAATTCCTAGGCCTATACCTTGACAACAACCTGAATTTCAGCACCCATATCCAACATATAACCAAAAAAGTATCCAAAACGGTTGGGATTCTCTCCAAGATACGATACTACATGCCGCAAACTGCCCTTCTCACACTATATCACTCGCTTATTTATCCATACCTCACCTATGCTATTTGTGCTTGGGGATAAATTGCAGCAACACACCTAAAGCCAATAATAACCCAACTAAAAGCTGCAGTAAGAATAATCACTAAATCCCATCCCTGGCAACACCCCCCCCACTCTTCATACATCTAAACTTACTCCCTGTTCAGTACATCCACACTTACTACTGTGCAATCTACATCTACAGGGCCTTAAATTCTAATATCAACCTTGACCTAAAACGCTTTCTTGATAGTTGTTACAGAACCCACAGGCATAACATCAGACACAAACATCTCTACGACATTCCCCGTGTCTGACTAAACCTTTACAAAAATTCAATGTATGTCAAAGGCCCTAAAATCTGGAACACCCTACCTGAGAACTCTAGAACTGCAGACACATTCATCACCTTCAAAACTACCATTAGAAAACATCTTATCTCCCTGATACACCCCGTCAACTAAGTACACGAATACCACCTGGCGGTTCACACTTACACTCACTCACCCATTTGACCATAAACAGAAATATTAATCTCAATCTTAAAATAATGAAACCTGTGATACTCCAATACTGAAACTATGTACTGTGCCAAAACAAAAGCATTCACATTGCTAAACTCACAAACTAGTATTTAGTCACTTAGCCATAATACAAACTTACCTCATAATTTGTAATATTTTAAAATTAAGAATTAAACTAAGTCTGCCCGAAATGCCTAGCCATGCTAGGTGTTCTAGTGGTACACTCTGTAAACATTATTTTACTACATGCAAACCACACAATAACCAAATTCTGTAAACTCAGCATTGTAATCCTTATAGAGAAACTTTGAATTTGAATTAAGAAAAAAGTGCATTATTTTACTGTGTGCAGCATTACTAATCTTGGTATTGTGCCTTTTTTTTATTTATTACTAATCTTGTTGCCTGTTTCCTTATTTAGGCATTGTCCATCTTTCAAATAACTTTACCTGGTGTTTAACTGGAGAGAGTTCCAGGGGTCAATGCCCCCGTGGCCCGGCACAATACCGGATGTTGTTCTCATCCTTGATTTGGCATAAGAAAAGAAATACTTTGGGTTTCCTTCGATTTCATTTATGGCTTTTAGTTCTTCCCGTAATTCCCGACTCCTAGAAGATTCCTTTAGCCTTAGTTCGATGTTTGCTATTTCTCTGACCAGTGGCCCGGTGGCTAAAGCTCCCGCTTCACACACGGAGGGCCCGGGTTCGATTCCCGGCGGGTGGAAACATTTCGACACGTTTCCTTACACCTGTTGTCCTGTTCACCTAGCAGCAAATAGGTACCTGGATGTTAGTCGACTGGTGTGGGTCGCATCCTGGGGGACAAGATTAAGGACCCCAATGGAAATAAGTTAGACAGTCCTCGATGACGCACTGACTTTCTTGGGTTATCCTGGGTGGCTAACCCTCCGGGGTTAAAAATCCGAACGAAATCTTATCTCTTATCTTATCTTACAGAGACCTTTAATGTTGTCTAGGATTAAGCAGTGTAGGTGAATATTTTGCGATTAGCTTTCTTAATTTTCTGCCATAGTTAACTGCAAATTATCAAGTCCTCTGATATATTTTTATTGATATTTCAGTTTTGATAGAACTAGTGTATATATGCAATTACTTGCAATTTGTTGAAATGCAAAATTTTTATATTCAAGGGGAATGTGGTAAGTCCATAAGGGTCATATAGTGACTGGGGATTGGGAGGAATCAAGTTTATTCTGAGAAAGAAGTGTAGCTCTAATTTCTTTGTATCTGGAGCCCTTCACAGATATCAGTGCACCCTCCCTGAAAGGGCTACAGTATTAGCATTAAGGCCCCAAAAGCTGTGGCTAACTAGGCATTATGTGCACACGATTTATTATTCATGATTTCATTTTGCTGACAAAAATAATTTATTTAATTCTGAAATATGCATTCAGTGAAAATGAAATAAAAAATACTTTTATAAGAATTATCATTGCTTGTTTCTTGTGTTTTTCATCCTTTACAGGATACAGTTACTGGATTGGTGGACTTTACCCAGGAATGTCATGGCGATGGGTGTATAATGGAAAAGAGGTAACCCTTGATCCTTTCTACTGGACGAGAGAGGATTCACTGGGACGGAAAGTGATCCCTGGGAACACTACTACTGGGCGCTGTCTCTCGCTCACATTCCAGGTCAAGGCCTCGGACTACTACTACTATGCAGACGAGTGTGGTTTTGAGAAATACTACATTTGTGAGCTGCTGGAGAAGATACACCAGAGACACTGAGCATCACTACTGGACTAATAGTAAATGTAATGGTAGTACAGTACTGTAGAGAGCTATTCAGTGGTACAAATGCTTATAAAATTTTAATGAGTAAGCGATAAACCCATAGGTCATGCAGTGACTAGGACGTGGAAGACCATCAGGTTTGTTCCAAGGAAGGGTAGCTCTAGTTCCTTGGATCCAGATCCTCTCACCAGTATCAAGATATGCCTAGAGAAATGTTTATAAATAATGACATTTATCTTAGTCACATGAAGGATACAAGCAATCATATAACCAGGATCAACCAAATACCAATACAGTATGTTTCCTGTCTTGTTCTTTGTGCCCCACAGAGATTTTCACTGAGGCTTCTGCATATCCTTTCTAGAGTATCCTGCACCTCTTCTGTTAGATGTAGTCTATATATAGTGTTACAACTGCTGTATCTTCCCTTAGTGAGGAACTTCATAGCTCAAGTAGTAGAGTATTTGACTCTCAGCCATAAAGTCAGGTCAAATCTTAGGTGGGGCTAGATGTATAAGCAAGTCTTCTGACACTTGCTGCCTGTATTACCTAAATGTAAATAACTCGTGGTTGCACCCTGGGTAATGTAAAACTGACCCCAATGGAACTAAGTTGCTCCTTGACTTTCTGGAGCTATCCTGGATTACTAATCCTCCAACACTGTATGACCCCCTCTTGGATTTAGCACTTAGGGTTAGTAATATTCTTTAACTTGTATTCGATTAGAGGCATTATTTTCTATGTAAGTGCTATAGGATATTTTATAAAAAATTGTTGACAGTCCCATGCTGGAGTATCTACCAGAGGGGCTATTTACACTTCCAGTAAGACTTTTGACCAAAGTATTGCATTTTGACTCGTATGGAAGGCTGAAAGTAACATTCTTTTAGGAGATAAGCCAGGAACTCAGCCACTGTAGCTAAATAAAGGGATTGAAAGAACTATTTTTAGACAAAAAGATAAGCACAGTAGAGCTTGCTCTTAACTTTTATTCATTTAGTTTTTTTTTTAACTATTTTTTAAAAATGAAAAAAATGCACTGTTTCCTTAGTTTTCTTGTGTATCTTCTGTTGAACCTAAAATACATACGAGTAGCATAAATATGACAAAGAAAATAAATATTTTTTACTATGAATTAATGGATATGTATTGCTAGGTTTCATGCTGTAAGGCAAGATGTTGCACTGGTTTTAGTGGTGGCAGGAACAGGATATACCAGTTCAAGTGGTCATAAGGCACAGAATGTTACCCACTTTTAAGTACGTAGTATGTCATGTACTGTCAGTCTCAGACTGGGCAAGTGATAAAATCCACTTGATCCACTTCAATTATGGTGGAAATATTTGCAGGTAACTTACAAGTATTTTGTATTATTAATAAACTGTTTAAATGCAGCCAATAAAATTTCACATGTGAAAAAGTATTTTATTGGATCATAAGTTGACTAACAAGTAATAACATTAAAAGTCGATACTTGCATCTACAATAAATATGAAATATACAATGTCACCCTTATATAATCTGTACACTTATATAACAGCTGTAAACAAATTGTCATGTTTTAACTGGATAATCTCACCAAGCACTATATTAAAACTTGAACAACACTGGCAGGTGCCTAGCTAGCCTTGCTCTCTATATTTTAGACGTGTGACTAATGGTGTCTACTTTGGCTGTGTTTATTCTTCCCTCAGACTACCATGCACGAATAGGATGTGGCAGATTCAAAACAGGAAGAGGGCCTGCAAGATGCTGGCTAAGTGACATCAGTAACTTGAGCTCTCACCCTGCAGCTTTAATAAGATGTTCCCAGCAACAGTAAGACCTCATAGTGAGCCTAATAACCCAGTTAGCACTTACTGGTGTACAACAGCAGTAGTAGTAGTAGTACTGATCTGCCTCAGGGCACCCAGCCTCCTTCCCTGAAAATGAATATTTTTAAATGTCAAGCCTTGCTTTCAAGACTTTTGTGAATAGATGCCAACAGAGTGCATTAGATTGTGAATTTAGTTGCCTCTGGTGATATGTTGGTGCATATAATCATGGTGGGGCTGAGTGATCCTACTTTGGGGCAACAGTCTATAAATTATGAAAAGAACAGAACACTGGAAAACCTGGTTAAAAATGCTGCCCTGAGAAGCAGGTGGCCCCTCTACCAGCTCCCCTCCACCAATACTGGTGAAAAACCCATTCATTTGCACCAAGAAGAATGTACATAGAATGCAAGAATGGTTTAGGCAGTTTTTTTTTTAACTGACATTTCACACCTCCAGAGACCCACTCTAGGTAATTTAGAGAACCCCACTATTTTCATCTGGCACCCAACATTAAACCATATGCATGTCATGCATCCAAACAATGGGAGACCAAGGTTAAGTAGCAGTTGGACAGTGAGGGGTGATACGACCCCTATAGGAAGGAGAGACCTCAAGTAATATGAAAGAATGACCAGATCTGGTGCACCTAAACACTTAAAACATATGCCTGCACCACTGGATGGTGTCCAATGTCTCCACAAGTACAAAACAGTTTCATTAAGTGGGGAAGGTACCAGTTCTGCTGCATGCCATGGGTGGAGTGCCCTGTGAGGATTATCTTTTAAACATCTTATGTAATGGTGACTTTGCATAATGTTTACAATAAAATGATCTGCTTACAAATTAATGAAGAGAAAAAATATATCCTTATCATATTTTATAAATACTCAACGATTAAAAAATTTCGAGACCAAATACTTTCAGATCAATGCATTGCCTTACTTTACATTATCACAGCTTATAAGGCAACATGCTGACACTTATGAAGACTGGATTGCAAAAATAAGAGGCATTATTTTAACATAAGCATATTGTATCTTGAATTGACTCACTAGATGGTATCACACATTTCAAGTGCTGCATAAAATAGTCATTTCTGAGAGCCTGTTGACTCCAGTTTATTTCAGAACATCAGAGTTTCTCATTGCTTCTTTGACATGCAAAAAGAAAACCTTTGAGTTACTATTTGACAGGGAAAATTATAGTGTACCAAGACCCCAATTATGAAATGAACAAATAGAGGTTCCAAAGACAAGATATCACAAACTTGACTCTGATCCTGTAGCTACAAATAGGTAATAAGACTACAGTAATAGTAGCACTATCTCACATTCTACACAGGCACCAAACATGTTCTCAAATGTACAATATTTTACTTAAGTAGCCCTTAGTATTCATGTACTGTAGTCCCCTCAAGGAAGGTTCCTTGATGTTGGTGAGGGGCTCTTGATTTAGGGAATTGGATCTGTGCTCCAGTTCCCCGAATTAAGCCTGAATGCCTTCCACATCCCCCCCCAGGCGCTGTATAATCCTCCGGGTTTAGCGCTTCCCCCTTGATTATAATAATAATCATGTACTGTAATGAAAAGCAGTCTCGAAACATTTTGATCATAACCAGTAAATCTGTCCTGAGAAACTAATGTGGAGTTCTTAAACAACTTCAGTAATTTCTTCATAGATAATTCAAGAACTTGTGTGTAGTTATGGTACACATTTTATATATTACAGTGGACCCCCGGTTCACGTTATTAATCCGTTCCTGAGAGCTCATCGTAAAGCAAAATTATCGGAAAGCGAATCAATTTTCCCCATAAGAAATAATGGAAATCAAATTAATCCGTGCAAGACACCCAAAAGTATGAAAAAAAAAACTTACCACATGAAATATTAAGTTTAATGCAATAGAATAATCACAATAGAATAATTGACACTTACCTTTAATAAAGATCTGGTGATGATTGATGGGATGGGAGGAGGGGAGAGTGTCGAAGTTTTTAATGTTTAGAAGGGGAATCCCCCTCCATTAGGACTTCAGGTAGCAAGTCCTTTTCTGGGGTTACTTCCCTTCTTCTTTTAATGCCACTAGGACCAGCTTGAGAGTCACTGGACTTCTGTCGCACAACATAACTGGCAGCCTTACCATGCCTAATCACACTATGTATGCCACTACGATTCTTAAATCTTTCAAACCAACCTTTGCTGGCCTTAAATTCACTCACATCACCACTAGTTTCAGGCATTTTTCTAATTAAATCCTCATGCAACTGCCTAGCCTTTTCACAAATGATCGCTTGAGAGATGCTATCTCCAGCTGTCTGTTTTTCATTTATCCACACAAATAACAGTCTCTCAACGTTTTCTAACACTTGCGATCGCTGTTTTGTAATCACAGTTGCACCTTTTGCAAGAACAGCTTCCTTGATTGCCATTTTCCTGCTCACTATAGTAGAGATGGTTGATTGGGATTTACTATACAACTTGGCCAGGTCCGACACACGCACTTCACTTTCATACTTTGCAATTATCTCTTTCTTCATTTCAATAGTCATTAGCACCCTTGGTCTCAATGGGTTGGCACTAGAAGCTTTCTTGGGGCCAATGGTGACTTACTTTGCAGAAACAAGCACCAAAAACAGTGATAATATGGAATGTACCGAATGTATCCTTAGATGCGCGCGCACTGGCTGGCTTGTAAACACTGGCACACATGGGGCAGTTCAGGCCACACGTGGACACGTCTCGTACGAATCGTATCGTGTACTGGGTATTGTAACGTGAACCGAGGCAAATTTTTTGCGATATAATGCTTCGGATACCGGATTTATCGGGTACCGATGACTTCGCAAACCGGGGGTCCACTGTATATTGGTTTGGCAACACGAGTAATAAACTGCATTGTTAAAGCAAATACCTCAGTGCTGTATGACCCTTGTGGGTTTAGTGCTTAGTTATAATAATAAAGCAAAGACCTATAAGTTTTACAAATTAATTAATATGGTAAACCCTTTAATATAGCAGTCCCTATGTAATGTATTTCAGATACTACAAAATATTTGATTGCACTAATTTAGTATAATGGACCACATCCACTGCCTGCTGTGTGTGTCAGTGGTAGCAAGTGTCTGGTAGGCTTCCTTTACAACAGACCAATTCAGCTGTGTTGAATGTTTGTTAGTCATGAAAAATCAATTTAAAAATTTTGATGTAATGGACTTTTGGCTCATCATACAACCTCCTCTCCACTGTTGCACAGGATTTACAGTATTTGAGTGTAACTAGACCTTACCTCACTAGCCAGTAGACCTACTCAAGTTGTACTGTCTTATTTGGGCCAGTAGACCTATGTTTTTATTCTTCCCACATGTAATATGTAAATGCAGTGAAGCTTCTGATAAAATTCATCTGAACAAGAAACAGTGTCTAGTCCATCAGGTAAATTGATTTCAGATTTAATGGACAGTCTACAGAAATGCTAATTACTGTTCTCATCATTCAAAAATATCACTGTTTATTTACAGGACAGTTGGTTTTACTGGATACCCTCTCTTTCTTACTTGTCTGTTAATTAAAGGTTTTGCCATACAGTGTAACCTCTACTTGTGAACGCATCCACATGCGAGTTTTTTCCAAATACGAGCAGTCGATTTGTCAATTTTTTGCTTCCATATGCGAGCAAAATTTCCATAAGTGAGCACACCTCTTGATCTAGGGAATTGTATCTTATTTGTTTGTTAGACTATCTTATTGAAACTTGGGCAATGTATGATGGAAAGATGCTTAACGTAATAATAATAATAAACATATGTATAATAATAGTAGTATAATATAATAGTGTACAAAAATAATAATATACAGTGGACCCCCGGTTAATGATATTTTTTCACTCCAGAAGTATGTTCAGGTGCCAGTACTGACCGAATTTGTTCCCATAAGGAATATTGTGAAGTAGATTAGTCCATTTCAGACCCCCAAACATACACGTACAAACGCACTTACATAAATACACTTACATAATTTGTCGCATTCGGAGGTGATCGTTATGAGGGGGTCCACTGTAATACGTATAATAATAATAATACATATATAATAATAATGTATTACATAATTATAATGATAGACTACTTCAAAAGGCCGTCGCTAGATGGCAGTGTTTACCACAACAAAGGGGGGTGGTTGTGGCCGCCTCCACCTATTACAGAGACATTTTACGCATTCTGGAGTATACATCAGGTTTCTATGTTATTTATATTGTTTATTATTTCATATTAGATGAACAGTGATAGATAAATAAGCCATAGAGTTGTTAACGAAATATTGAAGGAGTATTTTGTCCTGTGTCCAAACTCGTCGGCCGCTGCCGCTGCCACATATATAATGCCACATTTTATTCATTCTAGAGTATATATCAGGTTTCTATGTTATTTTTATTGTTTATGTCATATTAGATGAACAGTGATAGATAAATAAGCCATAGAGTTGATATTAGCGAAATTATTGAAGTACAGAATTCCACTGGAACGGCTTAATTGCATTTCAATTAATTTAAATAAGGAAAATTTACTGCAAATGAGCAAATCCAGTTGTGAGCAAGGCCATGGAACGGATTAAACTTGCAAGTAGAGGTTCCACTGTATACCAGTTCTTGGATGTGATCAGTTTATTGTATTATAATTTCTTATATTATACATTATTGTATTAATAAAACTTAGGGTACTGAAGTTGTTTGTTAAAAAATATCAGACAAGTGTTTGATGAGTAGTGGGGGGTGAAGCCATGCTAGGTGAAAATATAATTTTGGTAGAAAACACTATTAAAAATTACATTTTAGTTACACACTTATGAAGTTACACTGAAACAGTAGAGACAATACAGTGACAAGTTTAGTAGTACAGTACATACATGCAATGTTACACCCATGAGTGCACTTTACCAAGTGCATAGCAGTCAGAAAATTACAGCTTGTACAGGGCATCTGGAGTGGGTAGTCAGGTGTACATATGCCAAATAGTGCATTCAAGAGACCTACTGGCCCACACTGGGTTTCCTTTTCCTAGATGTATATGATGCAAATTACCAATGTGAACATATCACAATTTTGTTTTATAGTGTTAGTTTCATCATAGACGACTAAGCATCTAAGTTTCAATTTGTTTTCTTGAAACGGTAGCTTGACTGTCTTATGCTATGATGCTGGAATGGGCGTGTGGTGGTGTAAACTACAGTCTTGCCTGTGTTCGTGTACACAGTTCTCTGATGCAAACTCTGTTAAAGCCACCACAGGGGAATGCTGTCAACTTCATTCTTGAGTTCTGCAAAGGGTGTGGCAGTCCTTGTGATGTCTTGGAGGGTATGGGTTGTAACCACATCTACTCTGATGTTGGATTTGCATAGTACAGAGGTCACTGCATTGGCTAAAGTGCTGGTACACAATACAGTATATATATTTATTTACAGTTGTTCAGGCTCTTGGCATTAAGGCATATCCCATCTACTTTGTGTGTATCATGGGGAGGTAATTGTAAAACCTTTTTTCCAACATTATTACTTGACATCACTCGGTGTACAAGTTGCCTGCAGGAAGTAGTTAATGATGCATTGCCTTTTTTTGTATGTTCACCTCACTAGGCAAAAGGATATACCAAAACATACTGCAAGCCTAATAATAAAGATGACTTAATTTGTTTCTATCTACCACATCATTAAAACCAAGGAGTGTTAACTGAATTTTTCCTATGGGTGTTTAGAATCTACAAAGACAACTTACCTCAGGATGATCAGGATTACTAAGCAAATAAATGCAACTTAAAATTCCCTCACAATGTGATATGATATGCAGATATGATAAACCTTAGTGCCAAAAGCTTATACCTATGTTGATCAAAAACATATATTGTCTATCAGTGCCACAGCCAACACACTGGCCCCTATACTATATAAATCCAACTCAACATTACTGTGAATACTACAAAACCCATTAGACCTCACAAGGACTACCACACCTTACACAGAACCCTAAGGATGCATTCTCTGTGGTAGATGTGGCCAGGTTTATATTGGAGAAACTGCTCATACAGGAACACAAGTGTGCCTGTAGAGGGGACGATGACTTGTATACAGCACCAGAACACAATTATCACTATTATTTAAAGAAAAATGACAGAATTAAATGCAGGTGTTTTGAGTCCTCTCAAACTAGCATCATAAAACAAAATTGTGATACATTACTCTGATTCCCATAGCAAGTCTTTAAAAAAAGGAAACCCAGCATGGACTAGTAGGCCTCCAGCAATGCTCTACTTGGCATATGAATAGCTGACTACCCATACCAGATACCCTATATCAGCTGTAATTTTTCTCACTGTGCTATGTACTCTAAGGCCCACTGGGTGGAGCACTACCATGAATGATTTCACTGGATCGTCTTTATTTTTACCACTTGCCTACATATTCTGTATAAAAAATCGTTTGAAAAAATATCAAATATTTTTAACTCTGATTTACAAATTACTTAAAGCTACTGTAGATGCTGTATTATGAACTTTACCCGTTTAAAGCTTATTTCTTTCACGAACAGTTTTCATAGTAAGTTCTTACTTATGAAAAATCAAAATTCTAAATTGCAGAATTACATTCTTGGGGAGAGGGGGCAGGAAGGGCTAAATCCATAGGAGTCATACAGCACCTGCAGAAAATAGGCAATTTGGTTCAATCCTAGGAAGGTGCAGCTGGATTCAATTCCTTGGACTGAGAGCCCCTCACTGACATTTAAAGAACATCCCTTGAGGGGGCAGAATTTTTAAAGCCATAGTTTTTCAGTAGTATTGTTTTCAGGAATGTGTTTTAAATTAAAAATTTGCAACAGTCACTGAAGGGTGATTTGAGAAGAACCTACTTATTGCAGTGCTCCATCATGTTCTTGAGAGCACAGTATTTTGTCCAGTGATGCTATTCAATACCTGCAGGTCCCCAAGCACAGCTAGGGGTCACACTGTTCTACTCTTATATAATTTGCAGAATTGGTTACACTTTCCCAAATCTGGTACTGTAAATCTGATCTACTGAGTTACTGTACCTGTGAGGTATTTTGGAAGACCCTGCAGGGTAAGATTTTTCATATTTCTAGTTTTAGTCTAATCTATGAATACAACTACAAAATGTTCCCTAAAGCCACATCATATATACATGTACAAGTTTTTGGCATTAAAACTGTAGTACACTTTCTTAGACCATGGTTGGTATACTACTTAGGGGAATTTCACTGTAGAGATTTTCATTGTTATTTTTTTGCATTCTTGGTACAGGTTTTGGAGGGCGGATGAGAGAGGATGATCCAGTGTCAGATCCTGAAGTTGATATTCTGATGATTGATTTGTGATTATCTGTTGTGGAGTCTTCATTATTACCACATTGCTTATTGCTACAATGACACAAGAAGTCTGCTTCATCCAAATGTCTCTTTTGCTCTCTCTTAAGTGCTCGAAGGGACTTTTTCTCACTAAACCTTTCTCTTGATCTGCGAGGTACCACCATGTAGCCATAGTAGTTTAACATTCCGGGATAATAACTACCATAGGGAAATTGATGTTCAGTGTCAAAAACTTTCAAAAGTTCAGCATTAACTTGACGTTTTCTATGTCTGACTGTAGGAGGAACAGGAAAATTTGATAAAGGAGAACTACAAATACTAGTTAACGAGCCTTCTGTTGAGAGGGAGCTTGAGTATGTTGACTCTGGTGATAAAGGTGATATTGGTCCTGACTGTCCTCTTGTCGATGCTACAGGAGTGGCTGTGGATGCCTCCTTTGTACTGCCACGTAACAGAATAAAAACCACGAAGATAATGGATGCAAAACAGAAAACTGCAGCCACTCCCAAGGTGATGAATAAGTAAAGACGACACTCTTGAGCTTCAATGGACTCCTGTTGGACCTCATCTGTAAAATAGTCGATTATAACTACATTAATCAGCATTTCTTGGAGCATTTGTTACTATAAAAATTAATGCAGAACAAAGCAAGTGTAAATTTTAGAGTTTGAGGGGTCATCTAAATTATGATATCAGCATGCTTCTGGGAAGTTAGTGATCAAGTGAATAACTGATTTTTTGGGGGGAAGAGGTCACCTTATTTCTGGGAAGACAGCTGGTGCATTGAACAAATCTCTGGTAACTGCTATGATTCAGGAATGCTGAACCCTTTTATGTTAAATACAATACACATGACAGTTGTGACAGTATTCTTACATTGTCATGATGAATGGATCTCCAAACAACTTACTTATATCTTGTACATAATGTTCTTATACTACATGGTGTATATAATGCACTTACACATGCTTTAGTGTATGCACCCCTCAAGGGAGGTTCCTTGATGCTGGTGAGGGGTTCTTGATCAAAGAAATTGGATATGTGCAGCAGTTCCTTGAATCAAGTCTGAATACATTCCATTCCCCCAGGCATTGTAGGATCTGTACAGTATGTAAACTAATGACACCATGTACCACATACTTGATCCATTTCATTGGATCAAGAGCCCTTAATTAACATCAGGGTATCATCCCTCTTGAAGGCTGGCAAGGTTTTAGTCTTACTGACTGTACATGCATCACTTAATAAACTTTTTTTTAAATTGGAAAATTGCTTTACATGATGGTAGGATTGCTGGAGTCTTTTTTCTGCCTTGAACATACAGGGTAACAGGTACGTATATCTTGCTACTTCTACTTACACTTAGTAGACACCACACATGCATGTGCATGCTTATATATACATACACCCATCTGGGTTTTTCTTCTGTTTTTTAATAGTTCTTCATTTCCTCTTATCTCCATGGGGAGGTGGAACAGAATTCTTCCTCCAAGTCATACATGTCTTAAGAAGTGACTAAAATGCCGAGAGCAAAGGACTAGTAACCCCTTCTCCTGTATAAATTACTAAATTTAAAAAGAAAAACTTTGTTTTTAGGTTACCCTGCCTTATTGGAATACGGCTGGTTCGTTGAAAAAAGAAATTAAACAGAAGTGCTAAACTCGTGTGACATTCTGCAGAGAATAGAAGTGGTTTGATCTCCTTTATGATGAATAAAGCTTGTACAACATTTGGGTATCTTCATTGCAGAAATGTTTGGGCAATGAAAAACCCTAAGTGTTGTGCATGTTTTATTCATCAATGCAAACAGTCTTTCAACTTACTAGGAATTTTGACTTTGACAGTCAAGTTCCTCTCCCAGTTGGTAGTATTCTCATGGCGTCTCTGGGAATGGCTGATGGATGTTGATGGCACTGTGGAGGTAGAGGTAATGACAGGGGGAGGGTAGGGAGGGCCCAAGGAGGGAAGTATACTTGAAGGCACAACTGTAGTGAAGCTCACCTCACTCAGTGCACGCTTTTTCCTTTTACCAAATCCCAGAAGATCATCATCCCCTGGTCCACAGTTTGTCTGAAGGAAAGAAAGTCTGTAAACACCAGTATTTCAAGAAATGGATTTAGTGAACAGGGTAACATTAAGTAGTGTATATAGAACATACTCTGAGTCAATCCTAACCATGATCTATTTAGATAAAGATTTTATTACTTTGCAATTGTGGGAACTTACTGGGAGACCAAATAACGCCCAAAAATGTTCCACGAATCATTTCACAGTACATAAGCTTTACAAGCCCTTAACACACACTTAGTGACCGTACAAAATATTTGATATATTTACCCTTCTAGGAAGGTTTAGGTAGGCATATACAGTAGTAACTAACCATAGATATAATTAATGTGGTCCTAGGAACTTAAAGGTAGGATTAGGCCTTTAATATAGGCATATAATAGCTAGGGAGAACTGGCAACCCAAAAATTCAAACGAAGAGGCAAACACCAGCTCTCAGTTGAAATTCAAACTCCAACACAGTAAGATGTGCCTTGTCAAACTGCTCGGGTTCCTACAAATACACTTGGCCTGGAGACGACATCTTAAGAGGCTTCCCAAAGTACTGTGGATATTCGCCTAGATCCAGGCAAACCCGCAGTGAGATAAGACCCCGGTTTCCTACCAGCACAGTTGGCCAACATTTCTGGGGAATCGTAGGTTGGGGTCATCTGTGAGTACATCCTTAACTCGTGTATAGCTAGGAATTTCTTACAAGAGCGGTAGTAACTGGAAATATGTTTTAAGAGCCACTTGTGAGCCTGGGTACTAATCTCAGCATGTCTGTCAGCAGTACTTGCCAGGGGCCACAGCTTACAAAGGGGCAGTTTGCACAGAAATTTCGAGAGCAATGTTTACAATATGTGATTAAAATTATGATGTTAAGTACAAAGCCACTAATATGCTAACAAATACTAATCACGAACTAGATATTGGTACCATATAACAAATGTGTTTGCCAATATTTTTGCAAATACAAGGTGCTGGTAAAAAGTTCCTGGACTGCTATGAAAAATAATTTAAACTTATCAGAGTACAAAACAAATTCTGGCCACAAAATAGAGCGAAGCACCAACGTCAAAGACCTGGGAGTGATCATGCCGGAGGATCTCACCTTCAAGGACCATAACATTGTATCAATCGCATCTGCTAGAAAAATGACAGGATGGATAATGAGAACCTTCAAAACTAGGGAGGCCAAGCCCATGATGACACTCTTCAGGTCACTTGTTCTATCTAGGCTGGAATATTGCTGCACACTAACAGCACCTTTCAAGGCAGGTGAAATTGCCGACCTAGAAAATGTACAGAGAACTTTCACGGCGCGCATAACGGAGATAAAACACCTCAATTACTGGGAGCGCTTGAGGTTCCTAAACCTGTATTCCCTGGAACGCAGGAGGGAGAGATACATGATTATATACACCTGGAAAATCCTAGAGGGACTAGTACCGAACTTGCACACGAAAATCACTCACTACAAAAGCAAAAGACTTGGCAGACGATGCAACATCCCCCCAATGAAAAGCAGGGGTGTCACTAGCACGTTAAGAGACCATACAATAAGTGTCAGGGGCCCGAGACTGTTCAACTGCCTCCCAGCACACATAAGGGCGATTACCAACAGACCCCTGGCAGTCTTCAAGCTGGCACTGGACAAGCACCTAAAGTCAGTTCCTGATCAGCCGGGCTGTGGCTCGTACGTTGGTTTGCGTGCAGCCAGCAGCAACAGTCTGGTTGATCAGGCTCTGAACCACCAGGAGGCCTGGTCACAGACCGGGCCGCGGGGGCGTTGACCCCCGGAACTCTCTCCAGGTAAACTCCAGGTCTCCAGGTAAACAGGTATCTAGGCTTTGAGGTTCCACTACTTGGACCTGTTGTAACAAGACTTTGTCGCCAATACAAAGAAAGACAGAGCACTTAGAGTTGTGGCTGGGTTTCACCCCAGGTATGGTGCTAATGTTAAAATTGTGAAAATGATGTATCTTGCTTATATTAGATCATTGGTTGATTATGCTGCGCCACTACTTGCTCTTGTGTCTGACTGGAAGCTTGGAGGGCTGGAAAAACTGCAGAACGAAGCAATGAGGATCATTTTAGGATGCCCTCGTACTGCCAAAATTTTAAATATGCAAAAAGAACTTGATATTCCAAGCATCAGAGATCGTGTTACTGAAAAAAATATCCTAATTGGGGTTAATATGCTCAGGCAAGCCCATTCAAACCCTTGCACAGAAGTCCTACAAACTTTCCTCAGCACTGGTGAACACTCCTCCAGATGGATCGAAAAAACTGGAACCGACCTCCGCATGAATCAGATACATGATCTATGTCAAGTAAGGCAACAGCGGCTCTTCTCCGCTCCATGGGATATTACCCCATTCCAAACTACCATTCCTCCATTTCCCCCCAAACTACTTCTTAAATCACAACCAAAACTTCGCCTTGAAGCCAAACATGATGCCTTAAGCTGTATTGATAACTTAGTCACACAGCACACACTCTCGCAAATTATTTACGTTGATGGTTCTGTTCACCAGTCCACTGGTGCAGCTGGTAGTGCTGCTGTTGTCGTACAGGGTGATGGCTCTCTTAAAGAATTTGGAGCACGCATCGATAATTGGGCCTCTACCCTTCAGACAGAACTGTTTGCC
>NC_091327.1:22797490-22909990 GCF_038502225.1 Cherax quadricarinatus | reverse complement strand
GGACCCCGCTCGTCACAGGTGCCCACTGTGATACATCATTACGTACCATGACTCGTTGTTGCCTCCCTGTCAGGTATTCTCTGATCCATTGCAGTGCCCTTCCTGTTATATGCGCCTGATGCTCTAGCTTCTGCACTAATCTCTTGTGAGGAACTGTGTCAAAGGCCTTCTTGCAGTCCAAGAAGATGCAATCAACCCAGCCCTCTCTCTCTTGTCTTACTTCTGTTATTTTATCATAAAACTCCAGAAGGTTTGTGACACAGGATTTGCCTTCCGTGAATCCGTGCTGGTTGGCATTTATACTCCTGTTCCGTTCCAGGTGCTCCACCACTCTCCTCCTGATAATCTTCTCCATAATTTTGCATACTATACACGTCAATGACACAGGTCTATAGTTTAGTGCCTCTTTTCTGTCTCCTTTTTTGAAAATGGGAACTACATTTGCCGTCTTCCATACCTCAGGTAGTTGCCCAGTTTCCAGGGATGTGTTGAAGATTGTGGTAAGTGGTACGCACAACATATCTGCTCCCTCTCTAAGTTTGTGTGTGTGTGTGTGTGTGTGTGTGTGTGTGTGTGTGTGTGTGTGTGTGTGTGTGTGTCTCAACAATCAATATTTGCACCAATAACTCATTACAGTTGTGACCGGGTGTGGAAGTGTGAATTGCTCATTACTCTATAATTTGTTCATGATTGTACCCATGTATAAACGTAAGTAACCATTCTTACAGGATTCATTACCTTTGTACCTAGTTCAGCTATCAAAACTTTGGGGGCCCAGTCCCTGGACCCATTACGTACCTCTGTAATCTGTAAATACCTTTGTAATTTGTCATGATTGTGACTAGATCTACCTGGAGTTCATTACCTTTGTAAATTGCGAGTTCATTACCTCTGTAACTTGCTCAGCTATCAAAACTTTGGAGTCCAGTCCCTGGACCAATTATGTACCTCTGTAATCTTTTGACTACCGCCCACAGGATGGGTATGGGGTGCATAATAAACATAAACTAACCCTGTACACTGTCCTGTATTGGAGTATGCAGCACCTGTTTGGAACCCACACCTAGCCAAGCACGTAATGAAATTAGAGAAAGTGCAAAGGTTTGCAACAAGACTAGTCCCAGAGCTAAGGGGCATGTCCTACGAGGAGAGGTTAAGGAAAATCAACCTGATGATACTGCAGGACAGGAGAAATAGGGGGGATATGATAACGACATAGAATACTGAGAGGAATTGACAAGATGGACAGACAGATGTTCCAGAGATGGGACACAGCAACAAGGGGTCACACTTGGAAGTTGAAGACTCAGATGAATCACAGGGATGGTAGGAAGTATTTCTTCAGTTACAGAATTGTCAGGAAGTGGGATCGTCTATGAAGTGATGTAGTGGAGGCAGGATCCATACATAACTTTAGGAAGAGGTATGATAAAGCTCATGGAGCAATAGAGCAGGAAGAGTGACCTAGTAGCGACCAGTGAAGAGGCAGGGCCAGGAGCTGTGACAACCCCTGCAACCACAATTAGGCGAGCGCACACACCCCTACTTTTCTCTTCAAGATTCCATTCTGTTGTACAAAAAAATCAACGCACTGACATGACAATAAAATGCCCGTCCATTATCAATGAAATGGCCGACTGTACTAAAACTCGCCACGCTAATTCGCAAATAAGTGTACTGCACAGTGTGATCTACGCCACCATAATATTTCACCCAGGAAGCGCACAAAAAATCTTGAACAGGAACTTTTTGATAGCACCTCGTATAATAATTGTACTGGATTTTGAAGAGATGGTAAATTAATTTTAATACGTATATTACCTGTGTAAGAATGCATTTGGGTGAAAACTACTGCCTAATCCTTGGATGACTGGAGTTAGTGAAACCGTGAAATGTAACAAGTAAATATTATTCAGATATGAAGAAATTGCTTGAAAGGTACGGTTCAAGGAAGAGGAGCTGCTTAGATGGTCTGGTCATGGAGAGAAAAATAGAGAAAAGCTGATTAAAACAGGAGTGTATAAATCTCCTGTAAATAGAAGACAATGTAGGGAGGTAAGGAGAATGGCTGTTAAGAGGTATTAAGTGATACAGGGTTTAACATTTAGTAGGAGGCATGTGCGAGTGTTCAGAGATGAGACAGCTATATTTGACATACTGCTGGAATATGCTCAATGTATAATCTATGGAGGATTTTGGGAGAATTGGTTAGCTGGACTTATGGAGGTAGGAATCATCTTGCTGTTGGGAAAGTCATTCTGAATATTTTTTGGGGGGGGAGAGTTAGTCTGCCTGGATGGGGAAAAATAAGCTGAAAAATCTGGAATTCAACAAAATAAATTAGACAAGGAAGTATAAGCTCCCCATGAGGTTAACTCAACATGAATTCTCAGATAACGTAAAAAGGCTTTTTACAGAAACTAACCGCATTAACCTTGGTTTTAATTTTCCACTTTCACACTTCCTTACCCCCATTAACCACTACCCTCACACTCCTATCCCTCACTCCTCACCTTCGCACATCCCTCCCTGAAGTGCATTATGACTTGGCTTTATCTCTTAATTTGAAATTATTAGCACACCTCTGGCAAGATAGTGATAGAGTAAATAGTGGTGAAGGAGTTCCTATTTTCTAGTCGCCCAACCTCGGTGGGAGACTGCCAGTGTTAAAAAAAATTATAATCAGCTAATTATATATTAACAATGCCACATGCAAAACTGTAAATTCAATTTCTAGCCTATGTTATTAATGTTACAAAATGGAAAACAGATAATTGGTGTGACATACTGGTGCACAATCTTCAGCATCAACACAGCCGATGACATTAGCAGTGATCATAAGAGTGTCACCAACTTCCATGTCTTGGAACATGAACATTCTAAAGGTGAAGTTGTTGATCAATGGATTGCGCGAGTCCCTCTTTGGGTGATGACGAGCAATTACCTGCAAGAGTAGAAAATGGGTTATAAACTATTTTAAGAAATAAATTTCATGGTTAGGCATTCAGATATGAACACACACACACACACACAGTAGTCAGGAAGTGGATTAGTTTGGGAAGCGATGTAGTGGAGGCAGGATCCATACATAACTTTAAGCAGAGGTATGATAAAGCTCACGGTTCAGGGAGAGTGACATAGTAGCGACCAGTGAAGAGGCGGGGCCAGGAGCTTGGACTCGACCCCTGCAACCTCAACTAGGCGAGTACACACACACACACATACAAACGTTAAAGCAGCATTTGTAATTCAACAAGCTTTGTATTAAGAAAAAGTACATTAAGACAAGGAAAAATGTTGTGCAGGACCTTATATGAAGGATTGCGGCAGCCATCAGCGAAGACAAGGTCAGCAGCGTTGAGTATAGACCGAGCGCGCGGGGCCCCCACCTTCTGGATGATGATTGTTGTGATGCGACTGTACTGCCAACCTGCATTAATTATATGTACTTTTAAAACCGGTTGGTTTATTTCAGCTTTTAGAAACAACAGTATTATCGAAGCCCTTTAAAAATAGTAATTGTTTTCTAAGACCTCGGATAATACACTAAGTTGTGGTGCAGTTCCTGGATCCATTATGTACCTCTAATGTTTTGACAACGGCCTACAGGATGGGTATGGGGGTACATAATAAAATATTGAACTCAACTAAGGTCTTGAAAGACCAGGGCAAAATTTTTGAAAATAATACATTACATGACATCTCAGAAAAACACTGTTGTGCAAGATCTTTCAGAAACTGACTAAAAGTGCACTAAATGAGACCAATTTTAATAGTAATACACCCCTCAAGGAAGGTTCCTTAATGTTGGTGAGGGGGCTCTTGATTTAGGAAATTGGATCTGTGCTCCAGTTCACCGAATTAAGCCTGAATGCCTTCCACATCCCCCCCCCAAGGCGCTGTATAATCCTCAGGGTTTAGCGCTTCCCCCTGATTATAATAATAATAGTAGTAATACAACTCGGTAGAAAAAAAAGTCCTAGAATATGCTAAAATGATCGGAATTTAATACCTGTCTCTCCAGTTCCTTTAAGCTATTAAAATCTTAAAATTTAGGTCAAAATTTGTTTATCTCCTAGAATTGGCATTTGACAATTTTGATCTAATTGATCAATTATTTCCTGAGACACTGTAATAGCTTTATCTACTAATTTATTATCTATTAATTCTCACTCAATTTCCCGGTCAGTATATCAGTGTACATCATGACTGAATTTAAGCATTATTAAAAAATTGTAAAAAAAAAAATCTCAAACTGCAAGCCTATAGCTCGGTTTTTTAAGGCAGAAATTTTTTACGTTTCCCTCCATAACTGGCAACTGACAAGGTAAATTATTTATTTGGTCAATTCCTACAAATGTGATAAAAACCTGCACACAGTGTGTTTATTGAATGTTAAGTTAGACTAGACAAATTTCAGAGTCGCCAGATCATGGTTGTATTAAAACAACATTGATCTGGCTAGCAACGTTGATGTCTATAAAACACTAATTTAAGCCAATCATAAAGACAATATTATTATTATGGGAGAGCGCTAAACCGTTAGGTATTATACATCGCTTGTGGGGGGTGGGGAAGGTATTCAGAGTTAATTCAGGGAACTGGAGCACAGATCCAATTCCCCAGATCAAGAGCCTCTCACCAGCGTCAAGGAACCTATCTTGAGGGGACCCATCAATGCAATATGGCATAAATATTTTAAGTTAATCATATCTTACAAATTAATATATATATTATGCGTCTATTACAAAATTAAAGATAATTAGGTACGAGAAGTAGGCTATGAAATCTTAAAGAGGATTTCTCAGCTCGAGACAATACTGGCTACACCTCCCCAAAATGTATAATTCAAAAAGACAGAGCAGCCTTTGAGAGGCACTGTACTTACCATCACCAGCTCTGACGATAGAGCGAAGCTGCACCTCCTCCCCGAGGTCAAGCTCCACCTCTGGGGTCACTATTGATGCAAACAGGTCAGTTCCTGGGAGCTTCCTGAAGAGACCGATCTCACACTGGAACTCCTGTTGACCTCCTTCAAACAGTGACGTGGACAACACTCCATTTCTGAATATTGGGAGAAGATGGTAACTAGTGGGAAGGAAAGACCATATAGAAAAGAGAGTAAATGAGAAAGAGAAAGTTGATAAAGTAAACGAAAGATTGAGAAGTATATATAAAAGTAAATGGAAGGGAGAGAAATGGAAAAAAAAATAAATAAAAAGCAAGAATTAGGAACATTGAGGCATAAAAAATACAAAAGGTTTGAAGATTATATACAGCAGGCCTACTAGTCAGGGGTTTCAAAGCCACAGTAGGCCCACTCGCAAGGGGTTTCAAGCTACAGTAGGTCTACCAGTAAAATAGTTACTTTAGGTAAAAAGTATAGAAATTAACACTATATTCCATAGTCTTATGTGCTCAATATACATATTTATATAAAGATAATAATATTTCATTTTTAATGAAAGTCTTAACAGAGGTGAACATCAGAGGTGGCTACCAAACATTGCTCAGGAATCTTTGCAAAAGACACATTGAGAATGTTAGATATTATTCCATTACATCAATAACACTGCGACTAGCCAAGGACTCGAACCCATGCTGCTTTGGCCTGCCACATGGTGGGGGGAAAACTCATGACGCCTTAATCCACGGGACCACACGATCAATACCACTTGTTCGTGGGTACAATAATTCCATTACATGTTAGAGTTCTGCTGCAACGCAACCACAGCACTGTGTTCAGGGTTACACTATAGATGAATTTTTCCACTTGGTAAACCTTCACTAATTAAGAGTTTTTCAGAGAATTTTACTACACCATGAAATTACAAAATTACTGAAGGATTTTGAAGAAATGACACTAGAACAAAAGCTTTCGTGGCAACAACATTTTTGCTTTATTAGAGACTTATTATATCTGGTTTTACAAACTTTGATAAAGTGAAACATTAGCCCAGTAAAATCAAGTTCTGCAATGTATGTCTGTTCTTCACTACTGTTTGAAGTCAGACATTTGGATCATGCTTAAGATGTACTGGGGACTGAACTGGCAACACTCCAGTTCTAAGTTTACTTCTTAGCTACTGTGTGGCTAAGTTCTGGACTTGAAAATGCAGGACTGCCAGGTCAGACCTCAAAAGTCCTGGCACACAGTTTTTCAAAGAACTCGACGGATTATCACTAACAAAATCAATGGATTTAAATAACAAAAAAAGGCACAATACCGTGACTGGAACGATACACAAATAACCCGCACATAAAAGAGAGAAGCTTACGACGACGTTTCGGTCCGACTTGGACCATTGACAAAGTCACACTGACTTTGTCAATGGTCCAAGTCGGACCGAAACGTCGTCGTAAGCTTCTCTCTTTTATGTGCGGGTTATTTGTGTATCAATGGATTTATTAAGAGACCTATTTCAACTAACCTTTTACATCGATAAATTATATTTACCGGGTTGCAGTTGCATTTAATTTAAAAGATTTACATAACGAGACAATAACATTAATTATTAAGTGATAAAACTGGTGATACAGACGTTGTGGAAGAAAAAGGAAATGCAAGCACTAGGATATTATATTGAAAAGGTTTCATTGATCCTTGGTCAAAGCTGCAGTGACCCAGGTCACACTTGCAGTGACCCAGGTAACACTTGCAGTGACCCAGGTCACACTTGCAGTGACCCAGGTCCCAGGACCGAAAACTTTCTAATAAAATATCCTAGCAGTAATCATTAGGCTTAAAGTTTTTTTTTTTTTTTGGTTACGTCTAACTATATACAATATTAATAATCAGCATGGAGAATCTTTAATGAAAAATCACAATTTAGAAAGATTTATAATCGTATCAGATGTATCAAATGAATTTTCATTAGGAAATATTAGACAAGAAACATATTATAAAAGAAACAATGCCAATAAATTCAACGTAGGCTCCCAGAAGGTAAGAATTAGTGGCGTTGATAGTGTCTGTAGCTGTCAGAGAAATGTTGAAGTTTCTGTAGCTGTCAGAGAAATGTTGAAGTGTCTGTCAGTTCTTGTTCACCGTGTCAGTTCTTGTATCACCGTGTGATTTTAAAGTCTCATAATTACTAAAGTACAATCATAATATTAGGTAGTCTGGTGTTGAATTACTTTCCGATATGTCGTTTTTCGTCATTGTTATGATCATGGGAGAGCACTAAACCCGTAAGATTATACAGCTCATGTGGGGATGGAAGGTATTCAGGCTTAATTCAGGGAATTGGAGCACAGATCCAATTCCCTAGATCAAGGAACTTCCCCTGAGGGGTCTTTTTTTAATAAATTAAATATGAAGATTGCAAATTAGAAAAAAATATAACAAATTGGTTAAATTTCAAGAGACATTTTTGCACATGATAGTTTTAATTTTTTTTAATTTATTTGCTCTGCAAACAATTTATATTTTGGTCCTTCACGGGGGTGCCTTGATGCTGGCAAGGGCTCTTGATCCATGGAATTTTAGCTTCCCTTCCCTTTCTTGGATCAAACCTGATTACCTTTGATTAAACAATTGGTGTGTGACTCCTATGAGTTCAGTGCTTTCCTGTAAATATATTTAAATTTTGGGATGGATTATATTATAGGCCTCAGACGCCTTCAAGGGGGGTCACCTCTCCCCCTTCCCCCATTTATTTTACCTCGTGATAAAGGAAACGCTGGTTAGGTTAGGTAAGGTTTGTTAGGAAACAGGACAAGTGTTTCCTGACGTGGGTCATATGATGACCCGCCGCTGGAGCTTTTGGTCATCTGACCGAGGTCTTCCCCTGGCTTACTGGCCCACCCCCTTTAAAAATTATGGTTATTACGAGACACTGGCTTCTTGATTCCAAGCCTAAACACACACACACACACACACACACACACACACACACACACACACACACACACAGGATGTTCCAGAGAGGGGACACAGAAACAAGGGGTCACAATTGGAATCTGAAGACTCAGATGAGTCAGAGGGATGTTAGGAAGTATTTCTTCAGTCACAGTTGTCAGGAAGTGGAACAGTCTAGTAAGTGATGTAGTGGAGGCACGAAACGTACATAGCTTTAAGACGAGGTATGATAAAGTTCGGGGAGCAGAGAGAGAGAGAGAGAGAGAGAGAGAGGACCTAATAGCGATCAGTGAAGAGGCGGGGCCAGGAGCCGAGTCTCGACCCCTGCAACCACAATTAGGTGAGTACAATTATGAGAGCACCCACCCACCCACACACACACACACACACACACACACACACACCCACCCACACACACACACACACACACACACACACGTGAAGAGGCTTCTGAGTGAGCTAGATACCTCAAAGGCAATGGGGCCGGATAACATCTCTCCATGGGTCCTGAGAGAGGGAGCAGAGGTGCTATGTGTACCCCTAACAGCAATATTCAACACATCTATCGAAACGGGGAGATATCTGAGGTATGGAAGACAGCAAATGTAGTCCCAGTTTTTAAAAAAGGAGAGACATGAAGCACTAAACTACAGACCAGTGTCACTGACATGTATAGTATGTAAAGTCATGGAGAAGATCATCAAGAGAAGAGTGGTGGAACATCTAGAAAGGAATGACCTCATCAACAGCAGCCAACATGGTTTTAGGGACGGGAGATCCTGTGTCACAAATCTACTGGAGTTCTATGACAGGGTGACAGCAGTAAGACAAGAGAGAGAGAGGGAGGGGTGGGTAGATTACATTTTCTTGGACTGTAAGAAGGCGTTTGACACAGTTCCACACAAGAGATTAGTGTATAAACTGGAGGACCAGGCAGGGATAACAGGGAAGGCACTACAATGGATCAGGGAATACTTGTCAGGAAGACAGCAGCGAGTCATGGTATGTGGCGAGGTGTCAAAGCAAGCACCTGTGACGAGTGGGGTTCCACAGGGGTCAGTCCTAGGACCAGTGGTGTTTCTGGTATTTGTGAACGACATGACGGAAGGAATAGACTCCGAAGTGTCCCTGTTTGCATATGATGTGAAGTTGATGAGAAGAATTCATTCGGACGAAGACCAGGCAGAACTACAAAGGGAAAGGCTGCAGACCTGGTCCAGCAATTGGCTCCTGGAGTTCAACCCCACCAAGTGCAAAGTCATTAACCAAATAACTGCTGCAGCATATGGGCGCTTAGCAAACTTAGGAACAGCATTCCGACATGTTAATAAGGAATCGTTCAGGATCCTGTACACTATGTACGTTAGGCCCATATTGGAGTATGCGGCACCAGTCTGGAACCCACACCTAGCCAAGGACGTAATGAAACTAGAGAAAGTGCAAAGGTTTGCAACAAGACTAGTCCCAGAGCTAAGGGGTATGTCCTATGAGGAGATATTAAGGGAAATCGACTTGACGACACTGGAGGACAGGAGAGATAAAGGGGACATGATAACGACATATAAAATACTGAGAGGAATTGACAAGGTGGACAAAGACAGGATGTTCCAGAGATGGGACACAGCAACAAGGGAACACAATTGGAAGTTGAAGACACAGATGAATCACAGGGATGTTAGGAATTATTTCTTCAGTCACAGTAGTCAGGAAGTGGAATAGTTTTGGGAAGCGATGTAATGGAGGCAGGATCCATACATAGCTTTAAGCAGAGGTATGATAAAGCTTATTGTTCTGGAAGAGTAACCCAGTAGCGACCAGTGAAGCGGGGCCAGGAGCTAGGACTCGACCTCTGCAACCACAACTAGGCGAGTACACACACACACACACACACACACACACACACACACACACACACACACACACACACCATATGACGCTAGATCCAACAATACATTCTTCCCACATCCCCCAACACGCACTCATCTATTAACGTTACACACTACGTTATCAACTTAACTACCATAGCCCACACCCACCACCTGCTCTCTAACACTGCTATATTACTGGTAACTTTGTATGGCACTATTATGATAGATTATTCGAGGATCAAGTGGAATCAGGTAGAATCCCAAATGTTATAGTGATGGGTTTTGGGGTAATGTTTCCTAGTAATTTGAAATTACTAGCGAGACTAGCTAGTTGACTGGATACAACACTTCTCTCGTCTCAGTAAGTAAATGTCTTGAGCTAATTTATTTACATATCTATTAAAAAGTGTAAACTATTTTATGTGGTAAAACAAACTGAAAACTATAGGCATAAAGGAATTAATAGTTTAAAGATCAGTGGCTATTCTTTAATAAGCAGAAACAAATTTTTAGTGAAAATTAAATGTAACCATTCCTTACCAAATAAATCCACAATTAACCGTTTCTAGTTAAAAACTATACATGTTTACAGGTTAGGTAAGGTAAGGTTCGTCAGGAAACGGGACAAATGTTTCCTGACGCGGGTCTTAGTCAGATGACCCGCCATTGGAGCTTTTGGTCATCTGACCGAGGCCTTCTGCTGGCTTGCCATTAAAAACTATGGTCCTAGTTATAACCATTTAGTTATATATGTATACAGATATCAGTATTCATGCTGTTAGTCAAATAACTTAGTTCTCTGTCTCCGAGATAGAAGGAAGAGGAGAGAAGTTGGGAGTTGGGTGCCTACATTGCCTCTTTAGCGGCGTACTTGGCAGTGGCTACCCTCAAGACGTGGGTATCCTGAGCAACCTTGTCCTGTGGCCGACACCGGATCTGAATAATCTCGTCCTCAGGCAGTTTAAGTCCGTTCACCAGAGGGAACCGTAGTTGTAGACACAGCCAAGTCTGCAACACGTTTTATGTACAAGAGTATAAAAATAGGAGTAGTAAATAGATGTAGTCGTAGTATAGTAATATATGTCATAGTACAGAAGTAATATAGTACCAATATAATAATGGTAATATAGTAGTAATAATATAGTAGCAATAAAGTAGTAGCATTAGCAACATAGTCATAACAGTGGTAACTCTCATAAGAGTCATGCGGTGCCCCGTGGCCTGGTGGTTAAAGCCCTCGCTTCACACGGCGAGGATCCAGGTTCGATTCCCGGCGAGGGTAGAAACACTGGGCGTGTTTCTTTACACCGGTTGTCTATGTTCCCATCAGTAAAATGGGTACCTGGGTGTTAGCCGACTGGTATGGGTCGCATCTTGGGACAAAACTGACCTAATTTTCCCGAAATGCTCAGCATAACAAGCGGCTTTCTATATAGTAGTATATTATTGATGTCAGCTAGGACTGTATACCTTGTACATGTACTTGTAGAAATAAAGATATATTATTCAGCACTATACATTGTACTGAGAAACCAAGAATAATGAGGGACCAAAGACCAAGTCCTGAAGTAGCCAGAAACAAAATGCATACATCTATTTTTGCAAGAGAAACACAAGGCTTTTATTTCACTTGCAGTGTTGCTACCTGTGTAGGTTCTTAATTGAACCTTGTAGATGCTCCACCTGCGAGGCTAATTATGTTCACCAGGAAGCCCTAAACCCGTAAGGCTTCATGAAGCACCTTCGTAATGAAAGGTAATGAAGCTTGATCCAAGGAGAGGGAAGCTCCAGTTTCTTGAATCAAGAGGTACTCCTTCAAGGTACTCCTCCTATTGAAGGGCAAACTAGCTAAACTAGCCTTACTAGGTTCAAGAGCGTCACCTCCCTAGGTTCAAGAGCCTCACCTCCCTAGGGTCAAGAGCCTCACCTCCCTAGGGTCAAGAGCCTCACCTCCCTAGGGTCAAGAGCCTCACCTCCCTAGGGTCAAGAGCCTCACCTCCCTAGGGTCAAGAGCCTCACCTCCCTAGGTTCAAGAGTCTCACCTCCCTAGGTTCAAGAATCTCACCTCCCTAGGTTCAAGAGCCTCACCTCGCCATTGGGTTGTCGACACTCCCTCACTCCACATCGCTCTAGGTCCGAGACAATGAGTTGGAACATGTCATTAGTGAGTTGTGTGGGGATCATCCTGCAGGCGGTGTTGATGGTGGGGTCGATGGTAGGTCTGTCCTCGAAGACTGGGATAGCATTGTATCCCAGAGGCAGTGACAATACCGCCATGAAAGAACTAGTAGAGCCAGTCTTCATACACTTAATATCTTCCCACATGAAAAAGAAGACAAAACAGTTGAAGTACAGTTACTATTATTATTATTATTACTAGAAAACACATCACATCACCTAAAGAAAAAAGTATACATTTATGCGCTGGAATGTAAGACATTTTACTATTCCATTTGTGCGGAAATTCCAATCTCATAAGCTTTTTACAGAGCCTGGGAGACGATAGGTTTGTTCAGAGAAAGGCGAGAGGTAGCCGTTTCCTCGGATCAAGAGCTCTTCATCAGAATCAAGGCAGCCTCCTTGAAGGAAAGTATTGTCAAGAAAATGGCCTGGTGGTTATAAGTTTATTTAGGAAGAGGTACACAAATACAATCATACAGAGTAAATTACCTAGGAAAACCCTCGTTCGTTCTTGTTAATTAGGGACACCATGAGCATAGTCCTGTTGTTGTAACTACAAACAGATAATTACAAATGGACAATTGCATCTTTCTTTGTAAAGTGATCTTACCTGTTACCTGTGCTTGGTCAGCCCCAGGTGGGGGTGATGGAGAACTGATGGGTGGTGGGATGGCTGGTGGACCAAAGCTGCCCATAAGTGAAGGTGTGGGTGTGGAGGGTGGCAAGACTGGTGGTGCAGGAGGCTTTATGTCCAACCCTGGTACTGCAGGCGGACCAAAGAATCCATGTGGCACTGCCGGGGGCAGCGCTGGTGGCCGGATAGACGGAGGTGACCCTACGCTTCTCGATGTGTTCGTCTCCAGCTGTAAGAATTATATTCACATAAATGTTTATTTTTTGAGTGTCGTAAGAGACTAAAATGCTGGGAGCAAGGGGCTAGTAACCCCTTCTACTGTATGTATTACTAAATTTAAAAGGAGAAACTTTCAGTTTTCCTTTTGGGCCACCCTGCCTTGGTGGGATATGGCCAGTTTGTTGAAAGTATGTTTATTTAGGCGCAGGTACACACAAGTACAATTATCATAAATAGTATAAATTACATAGAATAATCCCCCAGAAAAGTCAGACAAAGTGACTTATTTCCATTGGGTTCCTTGAATTTCCATTGGGGGTCACGCAACGCCTGGGGAAGGGAAGAAGGGCTTGATCCAAAGAACTTCGTTCCAATTTTATGTACCAGAAGAGCCTTCTCAAGCTTCCCATGAAGAGAGGATGGTGCAAACGAGTCACGGATAATTTGCAGTACAACCTGCCATAGCTTAGTGGGAAGAGTTGCGGCTCTCGTCTCCCAGCTCCGGGGATCAAATCGTCGGCCGGGAAAGAATTTTTTTTTATTAGGAAGAAGCAGTGCCACATTGTAATGCCGATCCCCTAAATCTTTATGGTCATTAGGTCGAACTCAAATTCTTCCTTTTGTTTGATAAAATATTGAAGTGTCAGACAGAGAGGGTAAAGCCCAGAAGTTTAAAAAGAAAAATTGTCACCAGAAACTCACAAATTAAATTGAGAATGTTAATGCTACATGATTCTTGGGGAACAAAAAGGCACCATTTACATAGTCGGTGTGACTAAATGGTCCAAGTCGGACCGAAACGTCGTTAACTCCTCATCTCTCCTATGTGCGGGTTATTTGTGTATCCATGGGGAAAGCTCTAAGCCCACAGGGGGTCAAACAGCGCCTCGGCATACATTAGACATATGAATAATGCATGTCAGAGCCTTTCTATAAATCCTTAGAGAAAAAATAATAATGGGTAAACATCCTCGCAACGTTTATAAAAGGAGGGGGAGGGGGAGGGGGAGGGGGAGGGGGAGGGGGAGGGGGAGGGGGAGGGGGAGGGGGTGGGGGAGGGGTTGCCTGGTACTTAGTCAACCAAATATATTTATACTTCGCTACCGCAGCAAAGTGACTACGTCGAGGGAGGGAGCGGGGACTTGCCGTTGGTAGCGAGCATCTAGAAACGGATTCCCGGAGCAACACGCCAAGAGGGAGTCTGCCCGAGTCTTCTAGGTCAGCATCAGCACTCGGTGGTACAATGGGCAGGACTGGGATAAGTGGTGGAAATAATAAAGAAAGCAGTCAAGGAGAAAGGTGAAAGTCACTACAAGTAGAACATCGAATCTCGATGGGGAAAAGAAAGCTACGAGTGCCTGTAGTGAAAGCTATTGAAGAAACGAAATGCAAGGAGTGAGAAAGAACGGTTTATTATAATAGGAAGAAAGATTTAAATATTTATTGGGGGCACACTAGTTAACAGCAGAAGCGAGATCGCACACGATTCCCTTCATCCTCCAAGGGGTTCAGTTGGGAGATCAACGATACCTTTATAGTGGCATCTCCCTCTACTGAGCCATTTCCCTAGGCACTGGACAACTCCTATGGGATTAGCGCTCGTCATGATTGTAATAACCTACTTTGCCCTGCCACACTACAACTAAACTAGTAATAAAAGAACGATAGGTATGGAGTGAGTAGAAAAACAGGAGAGGGTGACCTATAAACGGGTAAAAAAAAAAAAAAGCCAAAGTACCAGAGTTCACTCCTAATGCAGATGGAGACTCTTACACCTGCTACCCTTGTTCACCTAGCATTAAGTAGGTAACTGGGTGTTAGTAGACCGTTGTGGGTCGTATTCTGAGGGGCAGAGGGTGGACTTCAAAATTAGCCGAGGCAGGGTAACATTTCAGTCTGTAAAATTTAACGGAGAATAAATAAGCAAGCACTGGTGATCTTACCGCCTGGGAGCGTCTCCTGGGCTCAGGAAGAACCGGGCGGAGCTTCCTCTTGCGTGTGCGCACGGCCGCCACGCCCATCCTGTTTACAGGCGCTCCGATCTTGGTGAGATGAGTCGTCCCGTTCAGGTGGCGGTCTACATCCTTTCCGTTGCTGTGCAGATCTTCATCGTACAAGTCTTCGTAATCCCCGTCGTCACCGTGTAGGTCGTCGTCATCCACGTCGTCACCGTGTAGGTCGTCGTCATCCACGTCGTCACCGTTTATGTCGTCAGGGAAATCTTCAGATGCTGAGACCTCCTTACTGGTGTCGTCCCCCTCTATGTTTATCTCTGAACTCTGAAGGACGACAAAAGTGAAGGGTTTAGCCATTATACACAAAAAGCACATGAATATACTGCCCTGAGAAATTGTCGATATACCCCCAAGAGGAGCGTATCTCTTGTTAATATACGCCGAGGTCTCATTTGATTGTGTGTTTCAAGGACTAATGTGTTCTTGATATCAACAGAGTTGACATCTCGTGAAGTCGATGAGCCACAAACCTCTCCTGCCTTATCCCTTCATAAAAATCCAGGTATGTACTCACTGGATGAAGAGAAAGGGCATGGGGTCAGGGCGAGGAGGAAGGACACAAAGGCATAGCATTTGATCCAGTCTACACAACGTGATACAGAGATTAGAGAAACTGAAGGACAGGCGTGTACGAAAGTAACCAATGGAAAAGGAAATGGGAAGAATTGAACCATATGGAGAAGTTAAAGGGAGAAGAACCAAGCAAGGCCTTGAGTCCAGAACTGATAGGCGCCATTATATTGGAGCTAGTAGCAATCAGGGCTGCAACGCCTTAGAATGAAGATCTGGCAAGTACACCAAATCAACTGCTCTTTCACATGACAGGTATTACACAACCTGACGCCTTTGTTTGATCTTAACCAGTGACCTGTTTTCTGTACTGTCTCATTCTCCTGTATGATTTGGAGTGACCATGGTCTCAGGATCGAAGCTTTTACAATGATTTCCTAATTGTATGCACGTGTGTCTTATCATCTACAAATCACGAAACGAAGAAATGAGGCTCCTGGGAATGTATGGAAGGATATAAATATGAACGATACAGACTAGTGTGAAGAATACAATATTCCCCCTCCCCCCCAAAAAGTGAAAAACAAAAACAGAGCAGTAGTAAAATGAAGACCCCGCAAGATAATTAATATTTTTTCCGTTAATGCTGCAACGACTTATTCTCGACACTAAGAACAAGATGATTAATTAAAACACATGTGCAACATTTGGGTATCTTTACTTGTAAGACGTTTCACCATCCAGTGGCTTTATTAGTACAATACATGGACGTAACAGTAATAAATACAGCAAACAGCTAAAAATAAAGTAATCAGTCACCCAACCAAAGGAGCAGACGATTATCACCGTAGTCTTAGGTAAGGTTCGTCAGGAAACAGGACAAGTGTTTCCTGTTGCGGCCACTAGAGCCTTTGGTCATGTGACCGAGGCCTACCGCTGGCTGACCGGTCCACCTCTTGCTAGCATTAGCAATAAATAATCTCTTACTGGATAACACTCACCGCAACGATGTAAGTGGCGTTCCGACGTGGACGAGTCTGAGAGATCTCCGGTGGCAGCCTCCTGCCGTAGCCTGGAGGAGCAGGGAATCCGTACACGGAGATTCTGATGGGTGAAGAGGCATGACACAACGCCCACACACACACCAACAACCACGACGAAACTAACGCCCACGCCCGCATCTGGAGGGAGTGGCCGAAGGTAAATATAATTTGTTAGAAAAATGAGCAAAAAATGCAATATTATTTATTATAAGAATACACAAAGCAAGTTCTTCCTGAAGTGGCTGTCGAGGTCCTGCAAACTTAAATTATTCTGAAGAATAAAAAGGCACAATGCCGTGACTAGTCAATGGTTCAAGTCGGACCGAAACGTCGTCATAAGTTTCGGACTCTTATGTGCGGGTTATTCGTGTATTAAAATTCATTTCTTCTTAGCCTGGCTGCCAGAGAAGCGCGTCAGTCACTCGATTAACAAACAGTTTGAATCGCCAACAACTGCTCAGAATAACCCCACACGAGCTTAGCGCTTCAGAAATTATAGCTGCAATCGGCAAAATTATAACTAAATGCAGTCTGACGCGCAATCCAGCAAGGTGAAGCAGACTCCAACAACGTATCCCGTAACCCACATAACTCAAGAGAAAAGCAGTTATATAAATTAAGTCTTTTATATAACTGCCTCTCTTCACCTCTCCATTTTCCCACCTCTCCGCCTTTCCTCTTCCCAACATTTTTCGTTTCCCTTATTGACAATAAAGACATAACTAAGAACTATATGGTGAGTGTGTAGGGAATGTGTAAGCAGTGAAGGGTGTGTCTGGATACAAGTTGGGAAAACGTGTGAGTTAGGGAAGTGTGGAGTTGAGGTGGAGTTGGGAAGGTGTAGGAATAATGGGAGTGAGATGGTGGTGACCTGTGTCAGCTAAAGTGATCTACCAACACGGTAATGCGGTAGAAACTAAGCTTAAGCTGCTGGATTCCGCAATGAGAGAATGTAGGAGCTGGGAGTACGCCAGCAGAACTGCACTCGTGAATACAAATATAAATTAGAGACATGTACACAGTACACTCTTGTATACACTCAGACACATCTGTACTATTTGGTACGTTGTGGGTTCGAAATTATGAACTCCGCCATTAAAGTGTGTCTGGACCCGGTTATGTCGGGTTCAGACACACTGAAAAATTCTACAGGAATTGGTTCCAGATCTGTGCACGAAATCACTGTATGAAAGTGAGAGGCTTACAAGACTGTCAACCAGGGTCGCCTCGCTTACACTTGCAGGTAACTCAATATATGTAGAGAGAAAGACTTTACAACATCCTTTATACCTAATTTATACCTAAAGGGGACTACCAACAAGCTCCTTGCTAACATCACAAACGAACTAGCTAAGTTCCTGAAGTCAGTTCCTGATCAGTCGGACTATGGTGCATACGCTGAACTGGGAAACTTTATTCAGGAAACGTTTCGCCACACAGTGGCTTCATCAGTCCAATACAAAGAGGAAGGCGTAAGGAGAGGAGGAGTATGAGGTAATCAGTCCCTCAGCCTGGAGTCGATGTGTTCAGTCCATCAATCTTGTAGAATGTACAGCACAGGGCCGTAGGCGTGGCTTATATACTGTAGTGAGGTGAGGTGAAGCAGGAGGAGGCGGGGTCATAGTGGTACCATCCACTAGTCGAAGTAGGTCTTCGTCCAAAGGTTGAACACTACAGTATATAAGCCACGTCTACGGCCCTGTGCTGTACATTCTACAAGATTGATGGACTGAACACATCGACTCCAGGCTGAGGGACTGATTACCTCATACTCCTCCTCTCCTTACGCCTTCCTCTTTGTATTGGACTGATGAAGCCACTGTGTGGCGAAACGTTTCCTGAATAAAGTTTCCCATATGCTGCATAAGTGTCTCAATCTTCAACTTGTCGGTTTTTCAAACCATTCATCACATACGCTGAACTGCGTGAGGCTAGTACCAACAACCTGGTTAATCAGGCCACCTACCAAGTGGTCTGGTCAGAGACAGTTGCTCATTTTTCTTCTAATTATCAGCATGAACATTGAACTTATTCGTTCACGTGGGAAGTAATTCACACACACGGTCTGACTACACATAAGAATTATGTACAATAAAAGATTAACATTAATAATAAATACTTAATTGGAAAAAAGTAATCCCTCATTTATATCTACAAAGTGCTTCGTATATAGAATATATACATGTCGTGGCGAATGGGTAAAGCTTGTGATTGTGGCTTAAATAGCAACGCTCTTCTTGCCGAATAAGGAAAGCGAAAATTTGTGTATGCAATAATTTCGCAAAAATAATGCTGAACCTAACAAAAAAAAATATTTCATTGTATTTATTAAATTATTGTAAACTTGTGTAAAATATATTTAGTTGGATTAGGCTAAATTATATTGCGTTTGTAATAATAAGGTCAGGTAAGTTTTCTAAGGTTGTTTTGGAACAAAATTACTAATTTTTACATTATCATAAATGAAAAAAATATATATTTAAATGTATAAGAGAAAACTATAGAAACGACAGTTTTAAAAGTTCCTGCTAATTAATCAATTTTACCTATTCAGTACGACATTATATATAAGCAGGAAAACATTAACATCTCTCTGACCCATCAGGAGCTTCTCAGCGAGCCTGTCAACGTCTTTTACAAGATTAATGTGGCTACGAGGGAGCACTAACAAGCTTGTGGTCTCTGATAATATCTAATACAAGTTTGAAATATTATTATATGATGGTGAGCGTGATAGTCTTATCACTGTGCTGGCAGTGAATAACAAGAGGCTAGATGATCAAGTGAGATACTGTCTCATGCTGGACCTACTGTCATGTGCGGGACTTTGTTACCCTGAAGTCTAGGGTGTGTTAGGGCGCCTCTCTCCACACTGACACTGACACACTGCTCCTCCCTCCACACTGACATACTGCTCCTCACTCCACACTGATATACTGCTCCTCACTCCACACTGACACACTGATATACTGCTCCTCACTCCACACTGACACACTGACATACTGCTCCTCACTCCACACTGACACACTGATATACTGCTACTCCCTCCACACTGACACACTGATATACTGCTACTCCCTCCACACTGACACACTGATATACTGCTCCTTCCTCCACACTGACACACTGATATACTGCTACTCCCTCCACACTGACACACTGATATACTGCTCCTCACTCCACACTGACACACTGATATACTGCTCCTCACTCCACACTGACACACTGATATACTGCTCCTCACTCCACACTGACACACTGATATACTGCTCCTCACTCCACACTGATATACTGCTCCTCACTCCACACTGACACACTGATATACTGCTCCTCACTCCACACTGACACACTGATATACTGCTCCTCACTCCACACTGACATACTGCTCCTCACTCCACACTGACACACTGATATACTGCTCCTCACTCCACACTGACATACTGCTCCTCACTCCACACTGACACACTGATATACTGCTCCTCACTCCACACTGATATACTGCTCCTCACTCCACACTGACACTGACACGCTGCTCCTCACTCCACACTGATATACTGCTCCTCACTCCACACTGACATACTGCTCCTCACTGCACACTGATATACTGTTCCTCACTCCACACTGATATTCTGCTCCTCACTCCACACTGACACACTGATATACTGCTCCTCACTCCACACACACACTGATATACTGTTCCTCACTCCACACTGATATTCTGCTCCTCACTCCACACTGACACACTGACATACTGCTCCTCACTCCACACTGACATACTGCTCCTCACTCCACACTGACACACTGATATACTGCTCCTCACTCCACACTGACACTGATATACTGCTCCTCACTCCACACTGACACACTGATATACTGCTCCTCCCTCCACACTGACACACTGATATACTGCTCCTCCCTCCACACTGACACTGATATACTGCTCCTCACTCCACACTGACACTGATACACTGATATACTGCCCCTCACTCCACACTGACACACTGATATACTGCTACTCCCTCCACACTGACACACTGATATACTGCTACTCCCTCCACACTGACACACTGATATACTGCTACTCCCTCCACACTGACACACTGATATACTGCTCCTTCCTCCACACTGACACTGATACACTGATATACTGCCCCTCACTCCACACTGACACACTGATATACTGCCCCTCACTCCACACTGACACACTGATATACTGCCCCTCACTCCACACTGACACACTGATATACTGCTCCTCCCTCCACACTGACACACTGATACACTGCTCCTCCCTCCACACTGACACACTGATATACTGCTCCTCCCTCCACACTGACACTGATATACTGCTCCTCACTCCACACTGATATACTGCTCCTCCCTCCACACTGACACACTGATATACCGCTCCTCCTTCCACACTGACACACTGCTCCTCCTTCCACACTGACACACTGCTCCTCCCTCCATACTGACACACTGCTCCTCCTTCCACACTGACACACTGCTCCTCCTTCCACACTGACACACTGCTCCTCCCTCCATACTGACACACTGCTCCTCCTTCCACACTGACACACTGCTCCTCCCTCCACACTGACACACTGACACACTGCTCCTCCCTCCATACTGACACACTCTTATACTGCACCTCCCTCCACACTGACACTGATATACTGCTCCTCCTTCCACACTGACACTAATATACTGCTCCTCCTTCCACACTGACACACTGCTCCTCCCTCCATACTGACACACTGCTCCTCCTTCCACACTGACACACTGCTCCTCCCTCCACACTGACACACTGACACACTGCTCCTCCCTCCATACTGACACACTAATATACTGCTCCTCCCTCCACACTGACACTGATATACTGCTCCTCCCTCCACACTGATACACTGTTATACTGCACCTCCCTCCATACTGACACACTGTTATACTGCTCCTCCCTCCATACTGACACACTCTTATACTGCACCTCCCTCCATACTGACACTCTTATACTGCACCTCCCTCCATACTGACACACTGTTATACTGCTCCTCCCTCCATACTGACACACTCTTATACTGCACCTCCCTCCATACTGACACACTGTTATACTGCACCTCCCTCCATACTGACACACTGTTATACTGCTCCTCCCTCCACACTGACACACTGTTATACTGCTCCTCCCTCCATACTGACACACTCTTATACTGCACCTCCCTCCATACTGACACACTCTTATACTGCACCTCCCTCCATACTGACACACTCTTATACTGCACCTCCCTCCATACTGACACACTCTTATACTGCACCTCCCTCCATACTGACACATTGATATACTGCTCCTCCTTCCACACTGACACACTGATATACTGCTCCTCCTTCCACACTGATATACTGCTCCTCCCTCCACACTGACACACTGATATACTGCTCTTCCCTCCACACTGACACTGATATACTGCTCCTCCCTTGACACTGACAATGATATACTCCCCCTCCCTCCGCACTGATATACCGCTCCTCCCTCCACACTGACACACTGATATACCGCGCCTTCTGTGAAGTTGATGAGGAGAATTAAATCGGATGTGGATCAGACAGGACTTCAAAGAGACCTTGACAAACTAGACACCTGGTCCTGCAACTTGCTTCTCGAATTTAACCCCGCCAAATGCAAAGTCATGAAGATAAGGGAAGGGCACGGAAGTCCGCAGACGGAGTATAGGCTAGGTGGCCAAAGTCTGTAAACCTCGCTCAAGGAGAAAGATCTTGTTGTGAGTATAACACCGAGCATGTCTCCGGAAGCACACATCGACAGACAATTGCTGCAGCATATGGGCGCCTGGCAAACCTGAGAACAGCGTTCCGATACCTTAGCAAGGAATCATTCAAGACACTGTGCACCGTGTACGTCAGGCCCATGCTGGAGTATGCAGCACTTGTTTGGAACCCACACTTGATCAAGCACGTCAAGAAATTAGAGAAAGTACAAAGGTTTGCGACAAGGTTAGTTCCAGAGCTAAGGGGAATGTTCTACGAAGAAAGGTTAAGGGAAATCGGCCTGACGACACTGGAGGACAGGAAGGTCAAGGGAGACATGATAACGACATATAAAATACTGCGCGGAATAGACAAAGTGGACAAAGACAGGATGTTCCAGGGAGGAGACACAGAAACAAGAGGTCACAATTGGAAGTTGAAGACTCAGATGAGTCAAAGGGATGTTAGGAAGTATTTCTTCAGAGTTGTCAGGCAGTGGAATAGCCCAGAAAATGACGTAGTGGAGGCGGGAACCATACATAGTTTTAAGACGAGGTTTGATAAAGCTCATGGAGCAGGGAGAGAGAGGACCCAGTAGCAACCGGTGAAGAGCCGGGGCCAGGAGCTAAGACTCGACCCCTGCAACCACAAATAGGCGAGTACTGATATACTGCTCCTTCCTCCACACTGACACACTGCTCCTCCCTCCACGCTGACACACTGCTCCTCCCTCCACACTGACACTGGTATATTGCTCCTCACTCCACACTGCGCCACACTGATATACTGTTCTTCCCGCCACACACACACACACACACACACACACACACACACACACACACACACACACACACACACACACACACACACACACACACACACACAGATACATACTGTTCTTACCCGTCCCTGTTAACCTTCACACCTGGGAGTTAGTCGATCGTCGTGGGTTGCATCCTGGGGAATGATCAAGCACTACAAACTACTGAGACAACTCGAATGCCTCTCAAATGACCTAATGATGCACTTTCTGTGCCCAAAGTACACGATACAAGAAAAACTGAACCTAACTGAACCTGAACCTAACACAACCATCAGGGTACTAATCACGCGTCAACAGGAATGCATAACTTAACTATTCATAAAGTCTCATAATGACAGGAAAGCAAGAAGCACCGAGAATGTAATTATTCAATATACCGGTAATTAGGGACAAGTTAGCGTAGGTTACAAAGTGTTGGCGAGTCAGAGTTGCCCACACAACCATCTTTATCATTGTCTGCTAACTTTCTATTATTAATAATGGCTTGGCTCATCTTCCTGGGGCGCTAACTAGTGAGTTGGGGGAGGTTATTGTAGAGATATTGTGGGGTGGGGGAGATTAGGGGGATGGAGAGGTTGTGGGGGCGGGGAGGTTAGTGTAGGGATGTCCTGACCACACAGGACGTACTAGACAATAAATAAAAGATAATAACTACATTAACATACAGTGAAAACTGTCACAATAACCCACCTCTTAAAACTTTGTTAAACTACCAGCTCTCCTAAAATTGTCGGCTCTTAAATGGTTCTCCAGGTCTCTACAGGCACCCCGGTAATCGTATAAAAAAATGACGAGGCCGGAACCGTGGGCAAACTGAGATGTGAACCATCGTCAGGTGCATGTAACATGTGTCACAGAGGAACAGGAGCACCTGCAAGCAGGTGGCTTGTGCGAGATTTGCACACCTCATCTTCTGACTATAATCATCTGTTACGGTGCTTGAGGGAGGAACACTCGCATTCTGCCGAAATAAGTTGGCGCTCGCCTGTAGGGCCCACCAGGTCCACCATTTCCCAAAGACAATGATGTACGAGACGCATAAAAATCACCATGAGGCCAAAGTCTCTTAATAGAGCAGCGAGTCACAACCTATGAGACACAGACATCCAGGGGCTGACAGGTATCACAAACAACAGTTGCTCCTCTTGCTGCAACTGCTTATTTAATCTGCTAGCCATCAGCTACTATTCTTGTCAAAATTATAACTGTTACCTTGTGGGGGATAAAAAAAAAATGAAGTTTAAAAAGGGTCATACTATTCGTTAAGGTGGAGTGTCAGTGTTGCAGAAGCAGCCTGAAGCTGCAGTCGTTTCAGTACCTGGTCGTTCATTTCCCGAGAGTGACAACACAGGTACCAGCAGCACTACACATCCTTGTGTCGGTCGTGGAGACAATTGTATAACCCACACGGGTTTAACACTTTTTCTAATAAAGTAATTTTAGATTATGAGAGAGACGCACCCTGGGCCAAGGTAAACGCCGCAATGCGAGCCCTAGCAAACAGGAAAGCTAGGATTCACTTCAGTCATCTATCAGCACGAGGAGTTGTCTGGTGCGCAGCTTTGTGGGGTAGAAATCAAGAGTTACAGTGAGGAATAGTAAGCAGGGGAGGGTTATTGCGGGATTTAAGGTGAGGATTACTGCGTGGTAGAGTTATTGAGGAGTGTGTGGGGCAAAGTGCGCGTCGAGGTGGAAGTTGATATTGGGAAACAGAAGCATCTCCATTGGACAAAAAATTAAGTGCAGGAGATTATGATATTTACAGTAATAGGCCCAAACATCAAAGATTTGTTACACGAATGCAAGTAACAATAATAATGAAGACAGCTTATAAACGTACAAGAGGTCATACATCAATAGAGGAGAAACAGACTCGAGTACAACATGAGAGTGGAACAATGAACCGAGTAACAACTTACATTAACTCTAGGACGCATATACAAGGCGCTCTCACACACGGAGAAGAGATAAACACCAGTCCGACGTGACAGCGTAAATGTTACACTACAATTTTTTTTCTGCTAATTACGAAGAGCCCTGAATACAATAGCAGTAAACAGGTACTGTCTGAGGAGCTGAAACAGCGACAGGAGAGGGAGAGAGAAACTACCATTTACCTAGTAAGGTATCCATTACAGAAACAAACCACGAAGAGCCGTGCATACAATATCTTTGTATTTAGATTTCATGTCTATCCGACAAAAATAACTAGATTAAAAGTATTTAATACCGAGAAGTATAAAATTGATAAAGCTCCCTGGGGATGGGGAGAGAGAGGCGAAGCGTCTCTCAACATACCCAGGTACTACACACCCTTGATGTAATAATAGCGTGTGTTCTTGCGCTGCCTTGACTTTCTTCTTAAAACCGAGATCCAGCTCTTGTGCTTAAGTACATTGAACCACAGTATGTTAAGCTACAGGTGCTGGCTTCTTTAGTGCTGAGCTAAAACTCTTGGGTTTCTTGAAGATGTTCATCTCTAGCTCCTGGTCTCTCGAAGAAGTTAAGCTGCAGCTCCTCTGCCTTTGGATGGTTTTGAGACACAGTTATACCGCTTGGAAACAATGAGGCGCAAGAGACCGGGTTTTTGAGACCATATAAGTCTCTTGGATAATGCGGCGATCGAAACATATGGTGCTGTAGAACAGAGAGAGAGAGAGAGAGAGAGAGAGAGAGAGAGAGAGAGAGAGAGAGAGAGAGAGAGAGAGAGAGAGAGAGAGAGAGAGAGAGAGAGAGAGAGAGAGAAAAAGAGAGAGAGAGAGAGAGAGATTCAAATGAGCTGATGTAGGTAACATCTCTCATCTTGTAAATAAGCCAGGAATCCATAACTTAACCTTGTAAAACCTTATGTAAAAAAAAAAGGGAAAGAGAGTGAGACCTGTATACAGTTATGATTTATCTTGTGGGTACGGGGCTGGGAGGTGAAACAGCATCCCTTGTGTGCAGCATCCCCTGCCTCTTGACCTCTGTCGCATTTACAAATGAAATTCGCTTGCTCACTGTCCTCTCGCTCAAGTTTCGCTTTTCTCCCTCATCTTGGTGTTTGATATCGTGTCGCTTGATTCTGTTCTACCTTTCCATATCCATCTTGCTGCCTCTGATCATCAGCTATGTTGTGACCTGTCTTACTTTGTACTTTATCTTATGTTGTGGTCATCTTCCCGCTCTTCTCCAACGATAAACCTCATAGCTCAGGTCTTGCAACTCTATAGTTAACCTGGTGTCAGAGCTATGAACTTCTATTAGCTTTCTTGTGATCTCCACGCTGTTGGTGCACATCCCAAACTATATTATTCTGGAGTGTTTGTTTGTAAGACTGTACTTGTGTGTGCTAGTGTTCCATGCGCAGCTGATTTTCTCCACTTTGTGAGTTTCCATTGTAAATCCAGGCATAGTTATAACATGGAAATATCTATATATACCACTTCAGAACAAATGGAATATATTACCTTGGGCAGTACCAATAAGTGAAAAAAAAATTATTTTAGCCCATAGATTAATTATACATTTCCATTCGCATATAGTATAGGAAAAATTGAGACTGGGTCTTGTTAGAAAGTTTATGAGCAAGGTCACTCAGTATAGTCACATTTCTTCCTACCTTGGATTCAAGCCTGTGACGTCATGCTTTCTTGTGACATAAGAATCCAGGTGAACAGGATACACAATAGCGAGGCGTCTAGCAAGACCAGCTATGTACTACATCAAAGATGTCAACTCGACGAATTTCTCCAGCTTCGGCTCACAGCATTGTGGGCTGGAGGATGGAGTTGGCGGGGAAGGAAGGCGAGGAAGGGGAGGAAGGGTGGAAGAGGAGGTATGGGTTGGTTGGAAAAAACACTTTAATGGTTTATTTGGGCGGCAGCATCACTAACAAGAGTTTTGATGTGTGGCTGGCTGGTCGCTCCCTACTCAGACATGTCAGCATATCTTAATGCCATCGTTGCTGCTGTATGCACAACCTAATTCATCTACAAATTTCTAGCTTGTGTTGATATCAATAACCTAAATTTAATAAATTATAACATACAATAACTTCAATAAATGCAAAAACTATATCAAATCTAGTAAGGATAAAGAAATGAGCCACAGAGACTTCACGAAACTTCAGCCTCAGAGTGACCTGGAACAGGGTACCATCGAGATGTTTAATCGACTATCTTAAGTCAGAGTAAAATATCTCAACTTGCTAATTAATAAATTATCCTAAACTCTGTCAAGATAGCCCTTATTTCAGTTTATGAAAAACTAAATTTCTTGGGCACGTAGTAAGTAAACGTGAGATGCAAATATTCCTAAACTCCGAGAAATGACTTCTCTGGCGAGAGATGGAAGTGTAACCCATTTAACGGAGTTAAGAGGAAAGCTATAACCGATCAAGGCACCTCTGTTCAATTGTTAGTGTTCAGTGGTTCAACTTTCAGCATTTTTTGGGGGTGGCGTGGGGGGGGGGGGTTAGGACGTAGTAACCCAGAATGATATAAAAGTCAAATTTCACTGATGTTGAACATCAAAATGGTATACAATACCGACAGGTTGTTAGGTAAGACACATATGCAACAGTTAGACAACTTTATTCCGAAACGTTTCGCCTACACAGTAGGCTTCTTCAGTCGAATACAGAAATTAGGCTGAAGAAGCCTACTGTGTAGGCGAAACGTTTCGGAATAAAGTTGTCTAACTGTTGCATTTGTGTCTTACCTAACATTCACTGATGTTCAAAAAGTTCCTTCGTGAAACGTCTGTAGATATTTTTTCCTTCGTCTCGCTACAGCTTAAGATCATCATACATTCCTTTGACATTGTTTTCATTGTCTACACAATTTCGTAATGATAAAAGGTAAAGTTTCAAAGGCTTCATAATAGGAAGCGGTAAGCACGAAGGGGTCATGTAGCACCTGGGTAATGGGAGATAATCAAGAACACCAAATAAGGGAGAGTAGTTCCAAATTCCTTGATTAAGAGACCACGAGTAGTATCAAGACACCTTCTTAGGAGGAACGTAATCGTTAAGGGCTAAACCCACCTCAAATGAAGATTTGTGTGTCCTTAATCTTCAGGGTACTACAATGTCTATACAAATGTCCATAATTGGGACACAAGGACTGGAAAGGACACAGATGAATGCTTGTAATAATCACAAGTATAAAGACTAGTTAAGCCACACTTGTACCAACACTAGGGCCTGCCAGGTCTCTTCTTAATGTTACTGATGGGAGGTAATAATCCTCTCAGTGCGTAATTACCAATGATGTCAGGCTTGTTCCCTACACTTGAAAATGTTACGGGACACTGACGTAAAAAGGCAAGTCTCTAGTCAGCGATTTTATTCCAGTCGCTAACGCGTCCTCCCATTTGTGGAATTTAGCAATTAGTTACCTGTATGTAAACGCAAATTACTTAATATTAGGTTAGTTTACCCATTAGAATTAGTCGGCCCTAAATGGACGTGCATGTTCGAGGCTTTCTTTTGTGCTTAATATTTCATTACATGTAAATTGCATTTTGTATACTGAACAAAGAAATAAATGTGCGATTATTTTGTAACACAGAGCAAAGATTCCATGACTCACGAAATCGTAATGACACGATTGCAAACAAACCATACCCCGGCCGGGATTGAACCCGCGGTCAGAGAGTCTCAAAACTCCAGCCCGTCGCGTTAGCCACTAGACCAGCTAGCCACAATAAGATTCGTCCAACTAGGTATATTTCTACACCATAGGAAGGTTAGCACAGGCACCACTGTGACCACAAATGCAAGTTTTTACAGACGAATCTCCAGCTAGCGTGGTCACAGTGGTGCCTGTGCTAACCTTCCTATGGTGTAGAAATATACCTAGTTGGACGAATCTTATTGTGGCTAGCTGGTCTAGTGGCTAACGCGACGGGCTGGAGTTTTGAGACTCTCTGACCGCGGGTTCAATCCCGGCCGGGGTATGGTTTGTTTGCAATCGTGTCATTACGATTTCGTGAGTCAAGGAATCTTTGCTCTGTGTTGGCAAAGATTCCTTTTCAGGTCGCTGTCAGGAGTGTACAGAAATTTAAGCCATTTAAATGGTTCGAAATCACAGGTTGCGTTAAGGATGGTGTCGACCTTCGCTTAAGATATTCTACTGGACAATCTGATCATTCGTCACAGTACCGTGACATCTCTGGAAAAAATAAGAAAGATATTGGTAAGGTATAGTAAGTGTAGTAGGCTTGGGAGGGGATACTAGAATAGTGGACTTGGGATGGGGATTGAGGCATAGTAGTGGTTCTAGAAGTAAAGGGCAGGATAGTGGTCTTGAGAAGAACAAGACACTACAGTAGTCCCGGTAGCACAAGACGAGAGGGGTTCTGGCAGGAGTGTCGTAAGGGGGGGGGCGCCGCCCCGGGTGACACCATTTAAGGGGTTACACAATAGAGCCTCTAAACAAGGTAACACTAATGATCAAAACCGTGCTGCAGCATCCTAAGAGAAAAATCCTTCGTTTCTATATAGCCTATTATAGGATTACAGAGTACAAATAGGCCTATATAGGGAAAATCGTTGATTTTAATGATGTGATAGATGATTTTGCAGGATTGAAGGTAAGGAAACGTAAGATCAGATTCACTGAGATGTTACATGTACTCAAGGTTAAATCGGAACTAGTGTTTTTCTTTATTCTTCAAGTTTTTTTTTTCATTGTTGAAGATGGATAAATGTAGGATGTGTTGGCTGTACTCAGAGCGATATTTGAGTTTATGTTTCCTCAATATTACTATGATTATTTATTTTATCATTAATAAAGTTCGGTTTATGGCCTTTAAACGTTCTCATTGTTAAACATTAGTCACTGGTCATGCAGTAGTGATGTAACTGGTCATGCAGTAGTGATGTAACTGGTCATGCAGCAGTGATGTAACTGGTCATGCAGCAGTGATGTAACTGGTCATGCAGCAGTGATGTAACTGGTCATGCAGCAGTGATGTAACTGGTCATGCAGCAGTGATGTAACTGGTCATGCAGCAGTGATGTAACTGGTCATGCAGCGGTGATGTAACTGGTCATGCAGCGGTGATGTAACTGGTCATGCAGCGGTGATGTAACTGGTCATGCAGCAGTGATGTAACTGGTCATGCAGCAGTGATGTAACTGGTCATGCAGCAGTGATGTAACTGGTCATGCAGCAGTGATGTAACTGGTCATGCAGCAGTGATGTAACTGGTCATGCAGCAGTGATGTAACTGGTCATGCAGCAGTGATGTAACTGGTCATGCAGCAGTGATGTAACTGGTCATGCAGCAGTGATGTAACTGGTCATGCAGCAGTGATGTAACTGGTCATGCAGCAGTGATGTAACTGGTCATGCAGCAGTGATGTAACTGGTCATGCAGCAGTGATGTAACTGGTCACGCAGTAGTGATGTAACTGGTCATGCAGTAGTGATGTAACTGGTCATGCAGTAGTGATGTAACTGGTCATGCAGCAGTGATGTAACTGGTCATGCAGCAGTGATGTAACTGGTCATGCAGCAGTGATGTAACTGGTCATGCAGCAGTGATGTAACTGGTCATGCAGCGGTGATGTAACTGGTCATGCAGCAGTGATGTAACTGGTCATGCAGCAGTGATGTAACTGGTCATGCAGCAGTGATGTAACTGGTCATGCAGCAGTGATGTAACTGGTCATGCAGCAGTGATGTAACTGGTCATGCAGCAGTGATGTAACTGGTCATGCAGCAGTGATGTAACTGGTCATGCAGCAGTGATGTAACTGGTCATGCAGCAGTGATGTAACTGGTCATGCAGCAGTGATGTAACTGGTCATGCAGCAGTGATGTAACTGGTCATGCAGCAGTGATGTAACTGGTCATGCAGCAGTGATGTAACTGGTCATGCAGTAGTGATGTAACTGGTCACGCAGTAGTGATGTAACTGGTCATGCAGTAGTGATGTAACTGGTCATGCAGTAGTGATGTAACTGGTCATGCAGTAGTGATGTAACTGGTCATGCAGTAGTGATGTAACTGGTCATGCAGTAGTGATGTAACTGGTCATGCAGTAGTGATGTAACTGGTCATGCAGTAGTGATGTAACTGGTCATGCAGTAGTGATGTAACTGGTCATGCAGCAGTGATGTAACTGGTCATGCAGCAGTGATGTAACTGGTCATGCAGTAGTGATGTAACTGGTCATGCAGTAGTGATGTAACTGGTCATGCAGTAGTGATGTAACTGGTCATGCAGCAGTGATGTAACTGGTCATGCAGCAGTGATGTAACTAGAGTTTACTACCCCTGTCCCCCTGACCTTGGATTTCATGGGAGTAACACCAAAGATTCCGCCCCGGATGACACCAAAGATTCCACCCCGGGTGGCACCAAAGATGCCACCCCGGGTGACACCAACCCTAGCGACGCCTCTGGGTTCTGGTGGGAGACAAAACGGTGGTCATGGGGATGGTTCCAGCAGCTCTCAAGCCTTCAATGAGTCACCCCTTCAGTATGAAAAAAACTATGAAACAGTGAAGGCTGGTGGCTGGGAAAAGGGAGGGAGGTTGAGACTAATGGTGTATTACATACGACTGGGCCAGAAAGTTTCTGGTGGGCGAAACACTTACTAAATTGTCTTCATCAAAATACCGTAACACACTGTTCGCTAAATACCATTGATATACAAAACATTTATCTAGGAGTACTAATACGTGTTCCACCAGCAATATACAGAAGGGTAAAAATTAGCCAAAAAATTTGTTGACTTTTATTAGTCCTGCGCGTAGGACAGAAAAAAGAAGTTATTGCTATGTTTAGCGAAGGTTGCTATTTCCGCCAATCTTCGGTGTGGTTTGCAATTATGACAAATGAGTTTTATAAACATCCCATAGGATTATAGAAGTTCATAAGTGGAAAACATTCAATATGACTTGTGTTCATATGTTCACACAGTGAGAGCACTTGTGAGGTGTGTTTATAACAAGATGAGATCCTACAAGGATTCTCTCTGCCTGTAAATGTTGAGCTAATGCAAACTCACAGGGAATGAAAGAAAGAGAGAATGAGAACTAGAAAGAAAAAGTACATGGGAAAGGAAGAACAGGATATCAAAGTCCACACCAAGGCTATCTCAGGACTAGCTACTTGCACCTAGACTAAGGAGTCAGTAGCTCGATGTCGAGGTAAATATAGCAACATACAATGTTGTCTCCCCACCTTCTACACTCTCGGTCATTGCCGGCATTAAACGTGAGGAGCGAGGTGTTAAAAATCATGCTATCCTATACTGAGAGAGAGAGAAAAAAGGCCCATGCCTTCCATTACTTCTGTTTCCTAGGAATTCCAGGTAACCCTCCCACTCACTGGGATGGGAAGGAACGGACGCTAAATTCGTAAGGAGTCGCATGGGGGCTTTCGAAGTGGGGACTGGGAGACAATCGTATTCGCTCCAAGAGGAGAAGATGACAACAGTTTCGTGCACCTCCAGCCTGTTTCCTGCACCACAATTAACAAGATGCCACAAGTCTCACACAGAAGTCTTCGCTATGAGCGAGGTGCAGCCAGTGTATTCTCAAAAAAGAATGCCTGGAGCTTCTCATAACAGTCTCACTAGTAATCTAGCAGACATAACTACTCCATTATTATGATGACAATAACAACGGTAATAATAATAATTAGAATTTCCACAGTATTCACTTCATACAAAATTGGAAGTTTATTAACACAGGTGTGAAGGTCCTGGTTATTATGGTAGGATACTATGTCACTGAGAGCTACTCCAGCCACTGTTCTCAAGATCCTCCGTAGCGGTGATGGGAAGGGGAGGGTTATAGTGGTCAGCACAGTGACTGGAAGAGGTGGTGGTGGTGATGGAGATAAAGGTGGAGTGGATGGGGGAAGTGACATAGGTAGGTGGTGTTTCGTAGACTGTTCAACAACACGTAAGGAACCATCACAGTGACTTCAACGAGACCGTAGATAGTGAACCTAACATGTGCTGCAGCGGCTATGGAAAAGTTGCCCTGTTGGAGCCTGACTATATTCGTATATTTACAAAACAAGATACAGTTGCATTAAAAATGATAAAACAAGTGGAAGAAACACTGACGACTGATCCTGTGATCTCTCCATCAAGGCCACTCTGCCGTGGCCATCAAAAAAAAAAAAAAAAAAAAAAAAAAAAAAAAAAAAAAAAAAAAAAAAAAAAAAACTTCAGACTGAATAACATACCATGGCGTGGGGAAACTAGCCCATTTTTTTTTTTGCTTATTTTTTTACTCTGTACATGAATATTTTACGATAATGTTATGTCTAAAATGAAGGTATATCACGATGTTATACACTGCCATGCAGTCTGTGACGACTTTTCAAGCAAAAAAAATAACCAAATTTTCCAGTATCTTTAATTGCAAAAACTTAAAAATAAAAGCGTCACCATAGTTTACTGTTCATTTTACTATGTAAAATAAAGAAAAAGGCACAATACCGTGATTCGAACAATACACAAATAACCCGCTCACAGGGAAGAGAAAATTATGACGACCTTTCGATCCGACTTGGATTATTGCAAGTTATTTATGTAAGTAGTTATTTTACTTAAGCCGGTGCTTGACCTCACAACGAAAACTTCGTAAAGCTGGACATGTTTGTTCTTACACATGTCTTATATACCTTATGTGACTATTACAAAGCTTGCATGACACGAGGATAAAGCTCTGTAGCGAGGCAGGAGTGAGGATGAGAGAGACGGTAGTAACTTAACACCAAACTGAGCAACACAGACAAGTTACATCAACCAACAATTTGTAACTTGCATCGTTAAGCAAATTAAGCGACTCTCCTTAGCCCTGGGAGGCAGAGTTAATGTTTAATAGTCTTGTTGGGTGGGTGCCCCACCACGGTGGGTGCGGTGGGCCCCACCACGGTGGGCCCCACCAAGTCAGTGATAAATACGAGATTACAGAAGTTTTACATCTGCACTAAATCCCCCAGAAAGGGAGCGAAACTGACCATTCTTAGTATAATAATCGAAAAGTATTTAATAGTCTACTCATTACTCGGGGTAGACTCGTAAATACCTCGAGTGGGTATGATTAGTGTCTACCCATTATTGGATTAGTCGTAAGTACCTGGAGTTAGGTATCATTAGTGTACACAACTGTCATTATTAAGAAATTGTGACGAGTGAAAGTTGCTTAGTGACCTGTGTGACCTGTGTGACCTGATACCAGTTGATACTTCCTTAATTCCTATTAATTTTGACAGAATTCGAAGACTTGTACAATACAAATGAAAAATATATTGACTACTCTTCAGGTGTCATCTATCAGTCTACATATATTTATATGTCGTGCCGAATAGGTAAAAACTTGCGATTTTTGCTTAAATAGCAACGCTCTTCTTGCTGAATAAGGCAAGCGAAAATTTGTGTATGCAATAAACTCTTAGAAATCATTCTGAACCTAATGAAAAAATATATTTGTGTTTATTAAATTATTGTAAAATTATCTAAAATATATTTAGTTGGATTAGACTAAATTAAATTGCGCTTGTTATAATAAGGTTAGGCAAGTTTCCTAAGGTTCTTTTGGTACAAAATCATTAATTTTTATATTAACATAAATTAAAAAATACATCTTTATATGTATAAGAAATTTTCAGTAAGGACTTAATTTTAAACGAGTTCTTGCTAACTGACCAGTTTTACCTATTCGGCAAGACATTATACGTTTATTTTATTAACACATCGGCTGTTTCCCACCAAGGCAGGGTGGCCCGAAAAAGAAAAACTTTCACCATCATTCACTCCATCACTGTCTTGCCAGAGGCACACTTACACTACAGTAATAAACCTGCAACATTAACACCCCTCCTTCAGAGTGCAGACACTGTACTTATCTCCAGGACTCAAGTCCGGCCTGCCGGTTTCCATAAATACCTTCATAATGTTACCTTGTTCACACTCCAACAGCACGTCAAGCCCTAAAAGCCACTTGTCTCCATTCGCTTCTATCTAACACGCTCACACATGCTTGCTGGAAGTCTAAGCCCCTCGCACACAAAGCCTTCTTTACCCCATCCCTCCAATTTTTCCTAGGCCGCTCACTACCCCGCCTTTCCTCCACCACAAATTTTATACACTCTCGAAGTCATTCTGTTTTGTTCAATTCTCTCCACATGTCCGAACCACCTCAACCCCTCCTCAGCCCTCTGGACAACAGTTTTGGTAATCCCGCACCTCCTCCTAATTTCCAAACTATGAATTCTCTGCATTATATTCACACCACACATTGCCCTCAGACATGACATTCCACTGCCTCCAGCCTTCTTGTTGTAGCATTCACCATCTATGCTTCACACCTATATAAGAGCGTTGGTATAACTATACTCTCATATATTCCTCCCTCTACTTCCATGGACAAAGTTCTTTGTCTCCACAGACTCCTCGTGTACCAGTCACATTTTTCCCCTCATCAATTCTACGATTCACTTCATCTTTCATAGACCCATCTGCTGACATGTCCACTCCTAAATATCTGAACACATTCACCTCCTCCATACTCTCTCCCTCCAATATGATATCCAATCTTTCGTTACCCAATTTTTTATCACCTTACTCTTTCCTACATTCACTTTTAATTTTCTTCTTTTACATACCCTACCAAACTCATCCACCAACCTCTGCAACTTTTCAGAATCTCCCAAAAGCACAGTGTCATGAGCAAAGAGCAACTGTGACAACTCCCACTTTGTGTTAGATTCTTTATCTTTTAACCCCAAACCTCTTGTGAACACCCGAGCATTCATTTCTTTTACAACCCACCCACAAAAAATTACCTTTGATCAAGATCCCCTCAAGTATTAAGGCACATCGTTCGAGGCCTTAACGTAACTACCACAACATTCCAGTAGTGACACGAATGCAACATGAACACTTCAAGCAATTATGTATTCACTCGGAAATTAAGGTAAATAAAATAGTTGAGCATAAAGCTAATGGATGCAAGTTTCTAATTGACCTGACTAGGTACTTAAAAGTATTATGTAGACAGTTTAAGGTGGCCACCCCTGGGGGAACACACACACAGCAGCTAATGTGTTTACTCAAGCATTCCAGCTGCCTTTTAGAAGCAGACTGCAGCTATTAAACTACGTGTTCTCGCGTGATGGTACGTCTAGCAGCAGCGGGTGAGGCAAAGTTACTGGTTCTCTCTGACCCGTTCAGGAGAAAGGTACCTTGATGCTAAAAATATCTTGATTTAAAGGATTGGAGCCGTCTATGGCGCTCAAGGTCTGTTTACATTAATGTGGGTATGAATAAGGGGAAAAAATGCCACATGTCTAATGCCTGTGCTCTAGGCTCGAGGAACTGAGCACCGTCTACAAAGGGCGATGGACTGATCACATCAAAATGCTTTTGATGAGCAAGACAGATGTGCAACAGTTGGGCATCTTTGTTGTTGAGACGTTTCGCCTGCACAGTAGGCTTCTTCAGTCAAATACAGAAAATGGATTATGGGCAGAAGCAGTAGTGACGAGATAAAAATCTTCTGTCTCCAGTTGTCTCGTAGTCTCTTGTATTCGACTAAAGAAATCTGTTGTACAGGCGAAACGTTTCGGCAATAGAGATACCCAAATGTTGCATGTGTGTCTAATCAAGTTGTCAGCATTGTACACCATAAAAATATGATACCACTGATACCAATATATCGTGCATAGTGTGAGACCACTTTACCATCATTACATCTTTTACTGTGATATCACTGATACCGTCAATGCATCATGCATAGTGTGATACTATTAGAGGCGTGCGGCAGACACCCAGCGGTTGATCAACAAGTAGCCGCCATAATGTATACTGGGTGGAACTCTGTGATTGATGTAGTGAACCTTTTATGGCGCAGTCACATCTGCCTCTCACTCCAATGAATCCATCGATGCATTACCCTCTCAGGTATGTAGCCGAAGAAGGTAAATAGCGAGCTCTGAGACAACGTTTGGTCTTTACCTAGCTCAATACAGAGCGATATGTTGTCCCAATGAGAGATCGCTCTCCGGTGTCTGTCTTTAGTAAATATCCTGCAGCAATGAGGGAGTATCATGAGGAAGAGCTAGACTCTCAGGAGTCGCATATTTCTTGGAAAATAGGAGGAAATTATGATTCGAAGAAGCGGTGGGTTCAAGATCCCATCATCATTATAAAGGAATGGAGAGCAGGTAGGATAGAATACCTTCTTAAACAATATACTCTGGTAAATTGAATGGACCACACCTTCGTGGGCTGCTAGAGATGGATCGGATGTGAAAATTTAGATATCAGCGGATGCGGGTGTGTATGAGGATGTCTTACTTATTTTGCGGATGCGGATGCAAGAAATTGTGCGGATGTTCCACGGATGCGGATATCCGATACATCACTAGGCCACACCTTTGTGGGCCACACCTTCGTGGGCCACACCCTCGCGGGCCACACCCTCGCCTTGATACACACAAATTACGTGCAAAAGGAATAATTGCTAGGTGGATATACTGATATTTATCTTCCTATCAAATAGAAAACCAGAGCAATAGTAAACGAGGAAATCAGAGGCTGCCCAGTAGAAGCGGTGTTCCTCAAGGCGGAGGTACTCGCCCCCCACTTCTCTCATCTCCGACAGACAAGAACATAAACCATAGCACAAAATCATTTGGAGATAGAAGAATTTCCCAGAGTGGCATCCATACAAGAAACAGCTAGCCTCCGTAGCTGATACAAATGAAGTCATCCAGTGGGCCATTGATAACATACAGATGTCAGATGAAGTCAGATTCCAGTTACTACTTTACGGTAAAAGTGAGGAAATAAAGAAATTTGAGTAAAATACAAAACGCATCACTCAAGAGTGAAAGTAATGTAAGAGACCCAATAGTAATTATGTGAGAATCTCACACTGAGTGAGCACAACAATGTTATTGTAATTGAGCAAATCGAGGAGATGAATAACCAGAACTTTCAGAGCAAAAGAGGCCAAGCCAATAATAATTCTTCAGGTCACTCGTCCTCTCTAGGCTGGAATATACTAACAGCATCCTTCAAGGCAAGTGAAACTGCAGAACGAACAGAGAACCACAGCAAGCAGGAGGCCTGGTCTAGGGCTGACCTGCAGGGACAACTGCAGGTTGATACAGGTAACCTACAGGTAATCCTCGAAGGTGGAGGTCACACCCTCGAGGAGGTCACACCACCCAGTAGAAATATACTGGATGTGCAAGTCGTCCAACAAGAATAGAATTAGCAAAAGAAACCTGTAATGAGATGCCACTAGAAGCAAACATCTATAATAAATACAGTGTTTATCTTTGAGATAAGGAGTAAAACCATCTTTCATTAGTGGACTGGTGGTGTTGGTGGTGGTGTTGGTGGTGGTGTAGGTGGTGGTGTTGGTGGTGGTGTTGGTGGTGGTGTTGGTGGTGGTGTTGGTGGTGGTGTTGGTGGTGGTGTTGGTGTTCATGAAGTGAACATTATCAGTAACACTGGCTCATCACTGACGTACTGGTGCAACAACCTCGTAAATCCTTCAACTCTTTGCTCTTTTCTTGTTGGACTTAAAATACTTCTTTTTCAAAGTTCCGACTTTGTGTAAAACTTATGGATGAATTACAGAATTTTCTGCAAGTCTTGTGCTATTGCACAACGCAAATCAATTTTTATGGAAAGTGTTTCAATTAGGATAACATTTGTACTCTAGCTCAGATATTTTGTACTCTTCACTGTAGGGGTTTATCACTTAAATTCTAAAGGATTCTAGATAAGTAATATTTGTTCTCCATTCTTACGTTCAGTGAGTCCAAAGTTTTATCTCTTCTTGTATCCTAGTGAAGCCTCTGAGTTATTCCGTGTTGTCTTGACACGCTTCTTAAGCTGACAGCCCAGTGCGTCAGATATAGCAGCAGCTTAATTAACAAAATAAAAATTATCTATTTCTACAAGTACATGTACAAGGTATACAGTCCTAGCTGACATCAGTGACATACTACTATATAGAAAGCCGCTTGTTATGCTGAGCGTTTCGGGGAAATGAGATGAATTTTGTTCACAGGATGCTACCCAGGTACCTATTTTGCTGATAGGTGAACATGGACAGCAGGTGTCTAGAGGAAACAGGTCCTAATGTTTCCACCCGTACCGGGGATCGAACCACGGACCTCAATATGTAAGCTGAGTTCGCTAGCAATGGCCGGCTTCTTAGATATTTCATTGTGCGTCGTATCCTAGGAAACATCCCAGTGCAAAATAAACCAATACCTGGCCTAAGCCTGGGATAAAAATATCCCAGAGTAAAATATCACTCAAATTGTCGTCTGTTCCTTAACGACATTAATAACGTCCGGTGGAGTAGTCTTGTCACGCTCTTACTCGTCATTAGACGAGGAACTGTGCCATTAAACAGTATTGGGAAGTTAAATGGAATTTGCGAATGTTCTTCCCCGTCTACCTGGAGACATTATCCACATGCTATAAACGGTATCAAATCTGAGCCTTGAACATGGTAATGCTTTACGTAAAGGCGATCAATGGCAGTAACTTTGAACATATTTATCTTTAATGACCAACAGGTAAATCACTGCTGGCACCCTGGAATGACACTTAACCAATCATAGATATACTATTAGGCATCCCGTCGTCTGGTAGGCAAAGCTCTCGCTCCACACACTAAGGATCCGTGGATAGATTCCCGGTACGGGTGGAAACATTACGACGTGTTTCCTTAAGACACCTGATGCCCTTTTTCACTTATCAGTAAAATAGATACCTGGGTGTTAGTCGACTGGTGTGGGTCGCATCCTGGGGACAAAATTGGCCTAATTTGCCCGAAATGCTCTGTATAACAAGTGGCTTTCTGTATAGTAGTACATCACTGATGTCAGCTAGGACTGACACCGACAAACCGACAAAAAAAACCAATTCATCACAGCTAGGACTGTATACCTTGTACATGTACTTGTAGAAATGACGATTACTATGCAAGTTGTCTAACCACAGTTACAGAATGCTATAACAAAGCCTCAGTGTTTGTTGACAGTACCGTGCAACCTCACTACCTACACTGCAACTCTTGCAACAACCGAGTGAAGATCATAAAGATAATTTTCCCCCAAATAGGGCAAGTAAATTACATACCGAGGACCGAACTGACGTCCTTGCAATTACAAGTCCTTGATTTAGTTGGCTCACTTCTAAAAAGTTGAAGTGAGACCTTGAGAAACCACTACAGGGAGGACGAGTGTTTACATCAGTTTTCCACTATTTTTAATCCGAGTGATACTTAATGAAAATAATACATATCTGGTGCTACTGTTAAAAGCAGGAGTCACAATACCATGGTTGGAACAATTCACCCAAAAATCCGCAATCACGAGAGGAACCCAACTGCATTATTTATCAATATGCTGTTACAGCAGTTTAACACTGGTCCTCTGTCATCTGCACTGTATATACTTTGCGGATGCGTGTCCGCATTAATCACAAGAACGTACTTTATTGAAGTTTAGGTTATCTTTGTTAAGTTTTACAGGAAGATTTCAACATTCTACCAGCAGCCCTCCAGCAATGAACAGAGTTGACTCACGAAATCGTAATGATATGATGACTGCTTTGAGGGGACTTGAGGTAGAGTTCGTCACGGCCACGCTGGCGGAGACTCGTCTGTAAAAACTTCCATTTGTGGTCACAGTGGTGTATATACTAACCTTCCTATGGTGTATAAATATACCTAGTTGGATGAATCTTATTGTAGCCAGCTGGTCCAGTGGCTAACGCATAGGTCTGGAGTTTTAACGGCTCTACTGCGGGTTCAAGCCCCGCCCGTGGTATGGTTTATGAACCGAGTTGTGACTGGAGGAAGGACCACTCCTAATTAGTTTAATCTAAGTTACATTCGGCCAGACCACTGGGCCAGACCAACGGTCCAATACCACGTTGTTAGTATATTTTACTGAGAGGTGTCACAGTAAATCACTAAACGAAGACCACATCCCTCACTGGTCCTACCAATCCCTCTCATCCAATCCTTATCCAATCCCCACCCCACCAATCCTCACCCCCATTCTTCAAAGAGGTTCCTTAAAGGCTTCTTGATCCGAGGATTTAGAGCTACTTCTTCTCTTCCTCAAAATATAAGTACGTTCCTTTCCCAATGTATTATGCAACGCCCCTCCCTCCTTACGGGTTTAGCGCTTCCCCATGAATTAGGTAATGCTGGAATATCCACCAGGAAAATAAAGAATTTAGAAAGTAAGAAAAAAGAAAGTTGGTCAGGGAAAGTTGGCTTTTCAATGACAAAGATCATGGGAGAGAAGAGGTAACGTCTGATTCATGGGGGAGAGGTTAGGCTGAATTATGGGGGGGGAGGTTATGGTTAATTCATGGGGGAGAGGTTAAGTCAGATTCATAGGGAGAGGTTGATTAAGGCTGATGAGAGAGCACGCGCGCACACACACATGCACACACACGCGCGCGCACACACACACACACACACACACACACACACACACACACACACACACACACACACACACACACCCCAGAAACGAATATGCATAGATAAGAAGGGAGGCCCAAAGACAATATGAAAATGACATAGCAGCGAAAGCCAAATCTGACCCGAAACTGTTGTACAGCCACATCAGGAGGAAAACAACAGTCAAGGACCAGGTAATCAGGCTAAGGAAGGAAGGAGGAGAGACAACAATACCCATGGGGAAAGATAACATCTCCCCATGGGTCCTGAGAGAGGGAGCAGAGGCGCTATGTGTACCCCTAACAACAACATTCAATACATCTATCGAAACAGGGAGATTGCCTGAGGCATGGAAGACAGCAAATGTAGTCCCAATCCTTAAAAAAGGAGACAGACATGAAGCATTAAACTACAGACCAATGTCACTGACATGTATAGTATGCACAATCATGGAGAAGATTATCAGGAGAAGAGTGGTGGAACACCTAGAAAGAAATGATCTCATCAACAGCAGCCAACATGGTTTCAGGGACGGGAAATCCTGTGTCACAAACCTACTGGAGTTCTATGACATGGTGACAGCAGTAAGACAAGAGAGAGAGGGGTGGGTGGATTGCATATTCTTGGACTGCAAGAAGGCGTTTGACACAGTTAGACACAAGAGATTGGTGCAAAAACTGGAGGACCAAGCAGGGATAACAGGGAAGGCACTACAATGGATAAGGGAATACTTGTCAGGAAGACAGCAGCGAGTCATGGTACGTGGCGAGGTGTCAGAGTGGGCACCTGTGACCAGCGGGGTCCCACAGGGGTCAGTCCTAGGACCAGTGCTGTTTCTGGTATTTGTGAACGACATGACGGAAGGAATAGACTCTGAGGTGTCCCTGTTTGCAGATGACGAAGTTGATGAGAAGAATTCACTCGATCGAAGACCAGGCAGAACTACAAAGGAATCTGGACCGGCTGCAGACCTGGTCCAGCAATTGGCTCCTGGAGTTCAATCCCACCAAGTGCAAAGTCATGAAGATTGGGGAAGGGCAAAGAAGACCGCAGACGGTGTACAGTCTAGGGGGCCAGAGACTACAAATCTCACTCAAGGAAAAAGATCTTGGGGTGAGTATAACACCAGGCACATCTCCTGAAGCGCACATCAATCAAATAACTGCTGCAGCATATGGGCGCCTAGCAAACCTCAGAACAGCATTCCGACATCTTAATAAGGAATCGTTCAGGACCCTGTACACCGTGTACGTTAGGCCCATATTGGAGTATGCGGCACCAGTTTGGAACCCACACCTAGCCAAGCACGTAAAGAAACTAGAGAAAGTGCAAAGGTTTGCAACAAGACTAGTCCCAGATCTAAGAGGTATGTCCTACGAGGAGAGGTTAAGGGAAATCAACCTGACGACACTGGAGGACAGGAGAGATAGGGGGGACATGATAACGACATACAAAATACTGAGAGGAATTGACAAGGTGGACAAAGACAGGATGTTCCAGAGATGGGACACGGAAACAAGGGGTCACAAATGGAAGTTAAAGACTCAGACGAGTCAAAGGGATGTTAGGAAGTATTTCTTCAGTCAGAGTTGTCAGGCAGTGGAATAGCCTAGAAAGTGACGTAGTGGAGGCAGGAACCATACATAGTTTTAAGACGAGGTTTGATAAAGCTCATGGAGCAGGGAGAGAGAGGACCCAGTAGCAACCGGTGAAGAGGCGGGACCAGGAACTATGCCTCGACCTCTGTAACCACAAATAGGCGAGTACACACAAACACACACACAAATACACACAGGAGCTGAGTATCGACGCCTGCAACTACAATTGAGTGAGTACACAAATACACACACACACACACACACACACACACACACACACACACACACACACACAAATACACACACTGTCATGTATACAAACTTAAGACGAGTGATAATAAACGAGTCAGTGAACAAAACAGAACAAGTGTGTAGATGTTAACTCTCCTCAAGGAAGTCAACCTGTCAAGTCTTCATCTTAATCACAAACCACAAGTATATCCCTCCTATTTATATTTTGATTATTAACTCTTTGTATAGAAAAATATATAAATATTACTACGCTTAAAGTCCTTAAAAAATCTATCTATTGGATCGATCATATGATAGAGGCAAATACTGAGTTCTCGATTATTTTTTTTTTAGTGAGAGTTTCCAGTGTTTATTCTGTCAGTGATATATTTTGCAAGTATTTGACTAAAAATATATATTCATTATAAAGTCATCCATCGCTTCATTAACTTTTTTTTTCATTATGACAAACATTCTTCTGCTTATTTATTCTCGTATTTATTCTTAATTTTGATTCCTTGTTATTCTGATTTTACTGTCAAATTATCTGAAATATTGTTGTATGTACAAAATTTTTTTTTTATATTTGTTTATACTTCACAATGTGTTGTAATTTATTATTGGGATCAGGTGTATATACATCAGGTGTATACACAGGTGTATACACATCAGGTGTATACACAGGTGTATACACATCAGGTGTATACACATCAGGTGTATACACAGGTGTATACACCGAGGCGTGTGTCTCGGTGTATACACCGAGGCGTGTGTCTCGGTGTATGCACCGAGGCGTGTGTCTCTGCACCGAGGCGTGTGTCTCTGCACCGAGGCGTGTGTCTCTGCACCGAGGCGTGTGTCTCTGCACCGAGGCGTGTCTCTCTGCACCGAGGCGTGTCTCTCTGCACCGAGGCGTGTCTCTCTGCACCGAGGCGTGTCTCTCTGCACCGAGGCGTGTCTCTCTGCACCGAGGCGTCTCTCTCTGCACCGAGGCGTGTCTCTCTGCACCGAGGCGTGTGTCTCTGCACCGAGGCGTGTGTCTCTGCACCGAGGCGTGTGTCTCTGCACCGAGGCGTGTGTCTCGGTGTATGCACCGAGGCGTGTGTCTCGGTGTATGCACCGAGGCGTGTGTCTCGGTGTATGCACCGAGGCGTGTGTCTCGGTGTATGCACCGAGGCGTGTGTCTCGGTGTATACACCGAGGCGTGTGTCTCGGTGTATACACCGGGGCGTGTGTCTCGGTGTATACACCGAGGTGTGTGTCTCGGTGTATACACCGAGGTGTGTGTCTCGGTGTATACACCGAGGTGTGTGTCTCGGTGTATACACCGAGGTGTGTGTCTCGGTGTATACACCGAGGCGTGTGTCTCGGTGTATACACCGAGGCGTGTGTCTCGGTGTATGCACCGAGGCGTGTGTCTCGGTGTATGCACCGAGGCGTGTGTCTCGGTGTATGCACCGAGGCGTGGGTCTCGGTGTATGCACCGAGGCGTGCGTCTCGGTGTATGCACCGAGGCGTGCGTCTCGGTGTATGCACCGAGGCGTGCGTCTCGGTGTATGCACCGAGGCGTGCGTCTCGGTGTATGCACCGAGGCGTGCGTCTCGGTGTATCCACCGAGGCGTGCGTCTCGGTGTATCCACCGAGGCGTGCGTCTCGGTGTATCCACCGAGGCGTGTGTCTCGGTGTATCCACCGAGGCGTGTGTCTCTGCACCGAGACGTGTGTCTCTGCACCGAGGCGTGTGTCTCTGCACCGAGGCGTGTGTCTCTGCACCGAGGCGTGTGTCTCTGCACCGAGGCGTGTGTCTCGGTGTATACACCGAGGCGTGTGTCTCGGTGTATACACCGAGGCGTGTGTCTCGGTGTATACACCGAGGCGTGTGTCTCGGTGCATGCACCGAGGCGTGTGTCTCGGTGCATGCACCGAGGCGTGTGTCTCGGTGCATGCACCGAGGCGTGTGTCTCGGTGCATGCACCGAGGCGTGTGTCTCGGTGCATGCACCGAGGCGTGTGTCTCGGTGCATGCACCGAGGCGTGTGTCTCGGTGCATGCACCGAGGCGTGTGTCTCGGTGCATGCACCGAGGCGTGTGTCTCGGTGCATGCACCGAGGCGTGTGTCTCGGTGCATGCACCGAGGCGTGTGTCTCGGTGCATGCACCGAGGCGTGTGTCTCGGTGCATGCACCGAGGCGTGTGTCTCGGTGCATGCACCGAGGCGTGTGTCTCGGTGTATGCACCGAGGCGTGTGTCTCGGTGTATGCACCGAGGCGTGTGTCTCGGTGTATGCACCGAGGCGTGTGTCTCGGTGTATTCACCGAGGCGTGTGTCTCGGTGTATGCACCGAGGCGTGTGTCTCGGTGTATGCACCGAGGCGTGTGTCTCGGTGTATGCACCGAGGCGTGTGTCTCGGTGTATGCACCGAGGCGTGTGTCTCGGTGTATGCACCGAGGCGGGTGTCTCGGTGTCTGCACCGAGGCGTGTGTCTCGGTGTATGCACCGAGGCGTGTGTCTCGGTGTATGCACCGAGGCGTGTGTCTCGGTGTATGCACCGAGGCGTGTGTCTCGGTGTATGCACCGAGGCGTGTGTCTCGGTGTATGCACCGAGGCGTGTGTCTCGGTGTATGCACCGAGGCGTGTGTCTCGGTGTATGCACCGAGGCGTGTGTCTCGGTGTATGCACCGAGGCGTGTGTCTCGGTGTATGCACCGAGGCGTGTGTCTCGGTGCATGCACCGAGGCGTGTCTCGGTGCATACACCGAGGCGTGTGTCTCGGTGTATACACCGAGGCGTGTGTCTCGGTGTATACACCGAGGCGTGTGTCTCGGTGTATACACCGAGGCGTGTGTCTCGGTGTAGACACCGAGGCGTGTGTCTCGGTGTATACACCGAGGCGTGTGTCTCGGTGTATACACCGAGGCGTGTGTCTCGGTGTATACACCGAGGCGTGTGTCTCGGTGTATACACCGAGGCGTGTGTCTCGGTGTATACACCGAGGCGTGTGTCTCGGTGTATACACCGGGGCGTGTGTCTCGGTGTATACACCGGGGCGTGTGTCTCGGCGTATACACCGAGGTGTGTGTGTCTCGGCGTATACACCGAGGTGTGTGTGTCTCGGCGTATACACCGAGGTGTGTGTGTCTCGGCGTATACACCGAGGTGTGTGTGTCTCGGCGTATACACCGAGGTGTGTCTCAGTGTATATATGCCCAGAGTTTTATATTAATTTCCAATTTAGTGATTACAGTATTCTTATCTGGTGGTGATAAGATTACGTGCAGCCTTAATGACACCAGTGAAGTAGATAGGCTTCAAACCCCATTAACCAACCAACAATTTGTGATTGTTGGGGAGAATTTTCCAGAGCCTAAATCGAGAAATATTTTGTCAAGTTAAAATAATGTTGATTTACCATAAACTGCCAGTCCATAGATGGTAAAAAGGAAACGTGAGCAACGTTTCGGTCAGTCTTGGAACATTATCAGGTCCAGGAGGGATCCAGATGCGTTCTGGTCTTCAATTACGACAATTTGTGGTTGAGTGTTGAAGCTACGGAAGTGTGAAGGTGTTGTAGCATTTAAGACTATTACAACCAAACAAGTGATTACACATTCCACCGTCCACTTCACAATAACACTTCATAACGCACCACCACTACCATAACACCATCATAACACCAAATACCACCACAACACCACACAGACTCGACCCCTGCAACTACACAGCTGAAAACACACACACACAAAAAAGCGCATATTGCAGGCAACGTTTCGATCATCATTTCTATCCATCTTGATTCATCACTTCTCGTGTAGCAAATTCTTTACAATAAATAAATACGTCTCACTGTGTGATGGTTAAGAACCGTCTCCCTAGCAAACCCACTTGTGTAAAAATATGTGCACTGTCCCTCTGCACTATCATTATAATCAAAACTAAGCGCTAAACCCACAAGGGTCATACATCAGACAGGGAGAAACCTCTGAGCAAGTCTCAGTATTCCAGATGTCCATGTTCACACCCACTGGTAAGTAGGTACCTGACGTTAGGCATCAGTTATGAGTGGCACCTTCAGGGGTAGTTATATACCCGAGGTTGGCTGGTTAATTGGGCTGAGAGGCTGTTGACTACACGAGGGTCATTATGGCCACACAACCTTTGACCACAAGTCAAGAACATTTTATTCCCTGAAATAGGGACGAAACACTCAGTATATACAGAAACAAATATACATCTTGGTGTATATGCCGTGCCGAATAGGTAAAACTTGCTATTTTGGCTTAAATAGCAACGCTCTTCTTGCCGAATAAGGCAAACGAAAATTTGTGAATGCAATAACTTCGCAAAAATCATTCTGAACGTAACGAAAAAAATATATTTCATCGTGTTTATTATTAAATTATTGTAAACTTGTCTAAAATATATTTAGTTGGATTTGGCTAAATTAAATTACGCTTGTTATAATGTTAGGTAAATTTTCTAAGGTTTATTTGAAAAAAATATTAATTTTTACATTAACATAAATGAAAAAAAAAAATTTTTAAACGTACATGAGAAAATTTTAGAAAGGACTTAATTTTAAATGAGATATTGCTAAGTGATCAATTTTACCTATTCGGCACGACATATATATCCTGTGGGTAATAGAGCTGAGCATTGAAATAAGCAGAGGTGAGGCAACAGCTGTAAATAAAAATTTGTATAATTCATTATACTTCACACACAAGTCCCTGAAAGACGAACCTTCTTCCAAGACGAGCTTGTAAATCTGCCGTACACAGCATCTTGGAAAAAGAACCATAAAAAATATACTGGGATTTAACAACAGCTAGCATGTGTGGTGGGCAGAGCACACCTCACCGCGACGGATTGTAAACAATGTCTGACTCGTGGAAAATTAACTGCGTCCCGTAGCCCCTTAGAGACAGTGAACGCAGTGTTTGGTTCCCTGTGAACCCGACCACCTGGAGTCTGGGTCCTTGTGAACCCGAGTACCACCCGGTGTCTGGGTCCTTGTGAACCCAACCACCACATGGTGTCTGGGTCCTTGTGAACCCGAGTACCACCCGGTGTCTGGGTCCTTGTGAACCCGAGTACCACCCGGTGTCTGGGTCCTTGTGAACCCGACCACCACTCGGTGTCTGAGTCCTTGTGAACCCGACCACCACCCGGTGTCTGGATCCTTGTGAACCCGACCACCACATGGTGTCTGGGTCCTTGTGAACCCGAGTACCACCCGGTGTCTGGGTCCTTGTGAACCCGACCACCACATGGTGTCTGGGTCCTTGTGAACCCGAGTACCACCCGGTGTCTGGGTCCTTGTGAACCCGACCACCACCTGGAGTCTGGGTCCTTGTGAACCCGAGTACCACCCGGTGTCTGGGTCCTTGTGAACCCGACCACCACATGGTGTCTGGGTCCTTGTGAACCCGAGTACCACCCGGTGTCTGGATCCTTGTGAACCCGAGTACCACCCGGTGTCTGGATCCTTGTGAACCCGAGTACCACCCGGTGTCTGGGTCCTTGTGAACCCGACCACCACATGGTGTCTGGGTCCTTGTGAACCCGAGTATCACCCGGTGTCTGGGTCCTTGTGAACCCGAGTACCACCCGGTGTCTGGATCCTTGTGAACCCGAGTACCACCCGGTGTCTGGGTCCTTGTGAAACCGACCACCACATGGTGTCTGGGTCCTTGTGAACCCGAGTACCACCCGGTGTCTGGGTCCTTGTGAACCCGAGTACCACCCGGTGTCTGGATCCTTGTGAACCCGAGTACCACCCGGTGTCTGGGTCCTTGTGAACCCGACCACCACCCGGTGTCTGGATCCTTGTGAACCCGACCACCACCCAGTGTCTGGGTCCTTGTGAACCCGACCACCACCCGGTGTCTGGAGCTTTGTGAAGCCGACCACCACCCGGTGTCTGGGTCCTTGTGAACCCGACCACCACCCGGTGTCTGGGTCCTTGTGAACCCGACCACCACCCGGTGTCTGGGTCCTTGTGAACCCGACCACCACCCGGTGTCTGGATCCTTGTGAACCCGACCACCACCCGGTGTCTGGGTCCTTGTGAACCCGACCACCACCCGGTGTCTGGGTCCTTGTGAACCCGACCACCCAGGACAAGTATAATACATCAAAACTGTACTTAAAACTATAACAAGAATTAAAATGTTCTTGACTAGCGGTTAATAAGTTACGTTCGGTATTAATTATTCTATGCCCAGTCGATAGGCTTCAAACTCAACAGACCGAGCACTAGGAAGGGTTTCGAACGTTGTGAACCGAACCACCTGGTGTCTTACACATGAAGTTATGAATTATTTAAATACTTGGATAATTAAACAATAACAACAACAACAACAACAACAATAATAATAATAATAATAATAATAATAATAATAATAATAATAATAATAATAATAATTAATAATAATAATAACAAGACGTAATATTGTTTTAGTGCCTCTGGGACTCAAGTAGAAATTTTCCTAATTAAAACCTGGTTTAATAAATGACAAAATTTAATTAGCAAGGATAATATTAATTAGATAAACCTGGCACTTAAATATGTACACTAAAGTGTGCATAGTTAAGTTTGTGTTCCAGAGATATTCCTGGACAACACTTAGAACACTACACTTAAGTTTGTCTTCCAGAGACGTACTAGGTAACATTTAGACAGGGTATAAACATAGGTGTGTGTCTCTAAGTGTATATACACTGGACGTTTATTTTTATTTTGAGGATTAAACTATCCTTGACTGGTGGCGAACAGGTACCTTGCAACCTTAATGACCTTAAACCTAGAAAACCAGCCTACTAGACAAGACTTACAACATCACAGATCAATAAGGTGATGCAGCCTCCGTCTCAGCCTCCCTGAATACATTATAGAAATTTCTTCTGTTGACCTTTTGTACTGTGATGAGAATTTCTGAAACAGCGAATGTTGAGCGAGTAGCCGAGTGAGTGGTGGAAGGTGGGCGAGTTTTTGCGAGTCTCACAGATTATTATGATACATAATAAGGGTCGTATTGGTCACGTGAAAATTGATGCTACGTAGTCATAATTAAGGGAGATACCATCTCTCCCTCACTCCCTCTCTCTCCCTCTCTCTCTCTCTCTCTCTCTCTCTCTCTCTCTCTCTCTCTCTCTCTCTCTCTCTCTCTCTCTCTCTCTCTCTCTCTCTCTCTCTCTCTCCATCTGCAGAGCCATTATCATCTGTCTTACTAGGAGATATAGAATCACTTGGTTAAGCCACGTTGCTTAAGTATGTTTCTTGCTTGCAACAACAGACTGCCTGTGGATATGTTGTGTAAACGATAGCACTAACACTTGCTTGGCTGGGTCTTGTCTCTGCAACATCATGCAGAAGAATCTGTCTAAGGCTATTCCTGAAACCTTTCCAAAGGTAATGTGTAATCCCCGAAGACAAAAGCATTAATATTTATGTAAAAAGTATTTCAATTATTTTTAGGTATCCCCTGAAGAGGACCTTAAAGTGGTTGCCTGAATTTTTTCCTCTTTTGTTTTTCCTTCCTCCAAACTTTCGTTTATAACTTCGGAACGTCTTATCCGATCGGCTTCAACTTTTCAATGTTGGTTCATCGTACAGTGGGGAAGGGGGGAAGAGTTCATGCAACTATCGTCATCTGCTAGTGCACTATGATCAATGTTGCAGAGATGTCTGGCTTCAAACTCTTTGAATATTAGTGTGTCTTAATGAGACATATTTTTTTTTTTTGCATTGAAGTTAGGTTATATATGATCCAGTTTGCCATTTTTTTAAATTATCAAACTAGAATTTAAAAAAAAAATTATAGAATTGAAGAATTTGAAATATAATATAATTTTAAGGGGAAAACAGAGAAATATGGAAAAATATCGTTTTCTGGCGTTTTCTAAATATGATGAGTTTAATGACCTTTTCTGTACACTGTTTTCGTATGATTTTTTATACCAGAATTGACACGTTATTATGTTTTGTGTTTCTGTTTTCCGCTGACCACCTCCAAGACTTTCATTGCTAACTTCTGAACACATTATCAGACACATGTCTGGAGCAGTCGTAGTGTCTCGTGAAGAGGACACGTAAGACACATGTCTGGAACAGCCGTAGTGTCTCGTGAGGAGGACATGTAAGACACATGTCTGGAGAAGTCGTAGTGTCTCGTGAGGAGGACACGTAAGAGACATGTCTGGAGCAGTCGTAGTGTCTCGTGAAGTGTAAGACACATGTCTGGAGAAGTCGTAGTGTCTCGTGAGGAGGACACGTAAGACACATGTCTGGAGAAGTCGTAGTGTCTCGTGAGGAGGACACGTAAGAGACATGTCTGGAGCAGTCGTAGTGTCTCGTGAAGAGGACATGTAAGACATATGTCTGGAGCAGTCGTAGTGTTTACGTGAGGAGGACACGTAAGACACATGTCTGGAGAAGTCGTAGTGTCTCGTGAGGAGGACACGTAAGACACATGTCTGGAGAAGTCGTAGTGTCTCGTGAGGAGGACACGTAAGACACATGTCTGGAGAAGTCGTAGTGTCTCGTGAGGAGGACACGTAAGACACATGTCTGGAGAAGTAGTGTTTACGTGAGGAGGACACGTAAGACACATGTCTGGAACAGCCGTAGTGTCTCGTGAGGAGGACACGTAAGACACATGCTTGGAGCAGTCGTAGTGTCTCGTGAGGAGGACACGTAAGACACATGTCTGGATCAGTCGTAGTGTCTCGTGAGGAGCAGCGTAGAGAGGACACATAAGGGTATTAGTTACAGGTGAAGCCAGTGCATAATACAGCATTGACTAAAGGTATGACACTCGGAGGCGGCCAGTCTGTCTCATGACACACTCACACCTCTCATTCTTTCTTCTCTGTTCCTCTTTTCGCTGTTATTTCTCTTTCCTATTTTTGTTGTTCCTCTTTCCTCTTTTTACATTTTTGTTACTCTTTCATCTTTGCTCATCATTTTCGTTACTCTTTCCCCTTTGAGAGAGAGGGAGAGAGAGAGAGAGAGAGAGAGAGAGAGAGAGAGAGAGAGAGAGAGAGAGAGTTCTGGTGCGATTTGTCACCAGCTATGACCTGGTATTAAACGATATAACCTATCATGACCCAGTGTGTCTATTATGGCCTGTTGTAGAGTATCATGACCTAGACACACACACACACACACACACACACACACACACACACACACACACGCACACACACACATGATAACGACATACAAGATACTGCGGGGAATAGACAAGGTGGACAGAGATAGGATGTTCCAGAGAGGGGACACAGGGACAAGGGGTCACAACTGGAAGCTGAAGACTCAGACGAGTCACAGGGACGTTAGGAAGTATTTCTTCAGTCATAGAGTCGTCAGCAAGTGGAATAGCCTAGCAAGTGAAGTAGTGGAGGCAGGAACCATACATAGTTTTAAGAAGAGGTATGACAAAGCTCAGGAAGCAGAGAGAGAGAGGATCCAGTAGCGATCAGTGAAGAGGCGGGGCCAGGAGCTGAGTCTCGACCCCTGCAACCACAATTAGGTGAGTACAATTAGGTGAGTACACACACACACACACACACACACACACACACACACACACACACACACACACACACACACACACACACACACACACACATTTTTAAGTTACCAAAATAAATTTTACACTGAACGTTTTTCATGTTTAATGTTAAACTGTTGGTGCGAACTCGAGGAATTATAAATATTTCTGGAACTGAATTAATAGTCAAATCCGCAGACATTACTTAAAGCAAAATGAAAGTCTATCAAAGAAGCAGCAAAGTGGGATAATAAACTCTTAAAAGTGTTTGCAGAGGAAAACTTAAGAAGAGAATGTATTTAGGTTCGTGTTGATGTGTCGGTGGAGGAGCCGTGACGCAGGAGGTAACGGTGGAGGAGCCGTGACGCAGGAGGTAACGGTGGAGGAGCCGTGACGCAGGAGGTAACGGTGGAGGAGCCGTGACGCAGGAGGTAACGGTGGAGGAGCCGTGACGCAGGAGGTAACTGTGGAGGAGCCGTGACGCAGGAGGTAATGGTGGAGGAGCCGTGACGCAGGAGGTAATGGTGGAGGAGCCGTGACGCAGGAGGTAACGGTGGAGGAGCCGTGACGCAGGAGGTAACGGTGGAGGAGCCGTGACGCAGGAGGTAACGGTGGAGGAGCCGTGACGCAGGAGGTAACTGTGGAGGAGCCGTGACGCAGGAGGTAACGGTGGAGGAGCCGTGACGCAGGAGGTAACGGTGGAGGAGCCGTGACGCAGGAGGTAACGGTGGAGGAGCCGTGACGCAGGAGGTAACGGTGGAGGAGCCGTGACGCAGGAGGTAACGGTGGAGGAGCCGTGACGCAGGAGGTAACGGTGGAGGAGCCGTGACGCAGGAGGTAACGGTGGAGGAGCCGTGACGCAGGAGGTAACGGTGGAGGAGCCGTGACGCAGGAGGTAACGGTGGAGGAGCCGTGACGCAGGAGGTAACGGTGGAGGAGCCGTGACGCAGGAGGTAACGGTGGAGGAGCCGTGACGCAGGAGGTAACGGTGGAGGAGCCGTGACGCAGGAGGTAACGGTGGAGGAGCCGTGACGCAGGAGGTAACGGTGGAGGAGCCGTGACGCAGGAGGTAACGGTGGAGGAGCCGTGACGCAGGAGGTAACGGTGGAGGAGCCGTGACGCAGGAGGTAACGGTGGAGGAGCCGTGACGCAGGAGGTAACGGTGGAGGAGCCGTGACGCAGGAGGTAACGGTGGAGGAGCCGTGACGCAGGAGGTAACGGTGGAGGAGCCGTGACGCAGGAGGTAACGGTGGAGGAGCCGTGACGCAGGAGGTAACGGTGGAGGAGCCGTGACGCAGGAGGTAACGGTGGAGGAGCCGTGACGCAGGAGGTAACGAATGAGGGGAAAAGCTGCGGAAAGAAACGAATTTGTCGATGAGAGGGTAATGTGTGAGAGTATAATGTTGCTGACGCCACGGGTGTAAGCCATGCTGTGTACTCACCTATTTGTGTTTGCAGGGGTCGAGTCCTAGCTCCTGGCCCCGCCTCTTCACCGATTGCTACTAGGCCCTCTCTCTCCCCGCTCCATGAGCTTTATCAAACCTCGTCTTAAAACTGTGTATGGTTCCTGCCTCCACTACGTCATTTTCTAGGCTATTCCACTGCCTTACAACTCTATGACTGAAGAAATACTTCCTACTATCTCTCTGACTCATTTGTGTCTTCAACTTCCAATTGTGGCCTCTTGTTTCTGTGTCCCCTCCCTGGAACATCCTGTCTTTGTCCACCTTGTCTATTCCACGCAGTATTTTATATGTCGTTATCATGTCTCCCCTGACCCTCCTGTCCTCCAGTGTCGTCAGGCCGATTTCCCTTAATCTTTCTTCATAGAACATTCCCCTTAGCTCTGGAACTAACCTTGTCGCAAACCTTTGTACTTTCTCTAGTTTCTTGACGTGCTTTATCAAGTGCGGGTTCCAAACAGGTGCTGCATACTCCAGTATGGGCCTGACATACACGGTGTACAGTGCCTTGAATGATTCCTTACTAAGGTATCGGAATGCTGTTCTCAGGTTTGCCAGGCGCCCATATGCTGCAGCAGTTATCTGATTGATGTGTGCTTCCGGAGACATGTTCGGTGTTATACTCACCCCAAGATCTTTCTCCTTGAGTGAGGTTTGCAGTCTTTGGCCACCTAGCCTATACTCTGTCTGTGGTCTTCTGTGCCCTTCCCCTATCTTCATGACTTTGCATTTGGCAGGATTAAATTCGAGAAGCCATTTGCTGGACCAGGTGTCCAGTCTGTCCAGGTCTCTTTGAAGTCCTGCCTGGTCCTCATCAGATTTAATTCTCCTCATTAACTTCACATCATCTGCAAACAGGGACACTTCTGAGTCTAACCCTTCCGTCATGTCGTTCACATATACCAAAAATAGCACTGGTCCTAGGACCGACCCCTGTGGGACCCCGCTCGTCACAGGTGCCCACTGTGATACATCATTACGTACCATGACTCGTTGTTGCCTCCCTGTCAGGTATTCTCTGATCCATTGCAGTGCCCTTCCTGTTATATGCGCCTGATGCTCTAGCTTCTGCACTAATCTCTTGTGAGGAACTGTGTCAAAGGCCTTCTTGCAGTCCAAGAAGATGCAATCAACCCACCCCTCTCTCTCTTGTCTTACTTCTGTTATTTTATCATAAAACTCCAGAAGGTTTGTGACACAGGATTTGCCTTCCGTGAATCCGTGCTGGTTGGCATTTATACTCCTGTTCCGTTCCAGGTGCTCCACCACTCTCCTCCTGATAATCTTCTCCATAATTTTGCATACTATACACGTCAATGACACAGGTCTATAGTTTAGTGCCTCTTTTCTGTCTCCTTTTTTAAAAATGGGAACTACATTTGCCGTCTTCCATACCTCAGGTAGTTGCCCAGTTTCCAGGGATGTGTTGAAGATTGTGGTAAGTGGCACGCACAACATATCTGCTCCCTCTCTAAGGACCCATGGGGAGATGTTGTCAGGTCCCATTGCCTTTGAGGTATCGATGTCCCTTAGCAGTTTCTTCACCTCCTCCTCATCTGTATGTATGTCGTCCAACACTTGTTGGTGTATTCCTTGCTGGTGTCCCCATCTGGTCTGTCCCCCCAGAGTCCTTCCTGTCTCTACTGTAAATACTTCCTTAAATCTCGTGTTGAGCTCCTCACATACCTCTTGATCGTTTCTTGTGAGTTCTCCACTTCTTTTCTCAGTTATCACCTGTGTGTGTGTGTGTGTGTGTGTGTTGCAGCAACGAGGGGAAGGTTGAAGTAAGTACAGATTTCTAAACTAAACGTGCAGTATGAATTCTATGCAGAGAAATGAAGAAATCAGATTTTGAGGAATGGAGGGAATAAACTAGAGTGAATGAGATGGTTTGGTCATGTAATAATAATGATATAATATATTTCTTTACTACAAGTACATGTACAAGGTATACAGTCCTAGCTGACATCAATGACATACTACTATATAGAAAGCCGCTTGTTATGCAGAACACTTCGAGCAAATTAGGTCAGTTTTGTCCCAGGATGCGACCCACACCAGTCGACTAACACCCAGGTACCCATTATTACTGATGGGGAACATAGACAACCGGTGTAAGGAAACACGCCCAATGTTTCAACCCTCGCCGGGAATCGAACCCGGACGCTCACCGTGTGAAGATAGAGCTTTTGCCACCAGGCCACAGACCACCGTAATGCAGCAAGGCTGGAATAACAAGTTGACAAAGAGAAGATATAAATCTGGGATACATGGAAGGAGGTTTAGGGGACTTCCGTGTAGAGGAGTTGGAGGGAGAGTGAGAAGGAGATTTTGAGAGAGAGGTTTGATGACCCAGCAGCATGCGTGAGCAAGGTCACTGTGAGAGTTCAACTGTGCAGTTCTCGTTCACCACTCTGTAAGTTTATGAAGCCGAGGTAACCCGAGGGTCATACGACACCGTCTTCAAAGGATATGTACAAAGGATATATATATATATATATATATATATATATATATATATATATATATATATATATATATATATATATATATATATATATAATTCCTACTTAAGAAATTAGAACATCCTTGGCTTGTTACGAAAAGATATCGTGCAACCTTAACTACCCTCGTGCAGTCGATAGACTTTAAACCCCATTTAAGGATCAGCTACTTTCAGTATCATTCATAAGATTAAACTAACTTGTGGAACTACCATTCACTTCTCACAGCTGACCAATGTTTACGTCTCATTCTTTTCAACTATGGTAAAAGTCTTTGGCTAAATGTTCAGCAACATTGAGTAATTCCTTGATAAATTTGCAACTTAACAAATTTCATTTACATGCACTTCATGTTGCAGTATTACTTGTAAAGTGAGAGAGGCTATCTTGCATGTTAAATATCCCAGGATTATATATATTTAATGAAGCATTTACGAGACATTTAATGGGTAAGCTGATGAGTGTTTAGCTTTCCACACTTCCTTAGCTGGACGACCACCTGGACGACCAGCTAAACCACCAGCTAAACGGCCAGCTAAACGACCAGCTGGACAACCACCTGGGCTATCAACTGACGCTTCAAACCAGCCGACTCCTCACTCCAGCTGACACGCACATTACGAGTATGTCGTAAATTTGTAAACAATCTTGTGGGTGGGAGGTAGAGTACCTGCACTCTGAAGGAGGATTGGCAATATTGCAGTTCAGAGAGTCATCTGATCGGTATCGTCAACGCGCTTCTGGCAAGACAGTAATTGAATGAATAACGGTGAAAGTTTTTTTTTTTTTTTAATCGCGTGATCCTACCTCGGTGGGAGACGGCCAATGCGTTAACTTTTTCCCCAACTGTTAACAACACACATTAAGATGGTACTGTATCACAAGGCTGTTGCAACACGCGTCACGCGAGACACAACATGTCATTATTAGTTAAGTACAGACAAGTTAACATTTATATTATTATTATTATAATCAAAAAGAAGCGCTAAACCACAAGGGCTATACAGCGCTGTTAACATTTATAAACTCGTGAGTCAACATAGGAAGAACACAAAGAAAAACAAAAAACTGCGATTTAAAGAAAAGTCACACGTTGCAGAACAAGCTTTTGATGAGACAACGTTTCTCTCTACACAGCTCGAAACGTTGTCCCGATATAAGCTTATTCTTCAGACTGTTTTAAGAATACATTAGACGACTCTGCTTCATTGTAATACCGACCAGTTGATAAGACAACACCTCTTACCTACCACATCCTTCCTTCTTGACGCTGCCTGACCCACATGGGTTTACCGCAGCTGGTGAATGTAAAATGATATCAACTAAAGACTTCCTGGATAGTTATGGTTGTTGAAAGTCGCGACAACTCTGCTGGAATCAACCGGAAAAAAATGTAAACACGTGGAACAACAAATCGACACATGTTGCAGACGTGTTGCAGACGTGTTGCAGACGTGTTGCAGACGTGTTGCAAGTAAACAGGGATCAAAGTGTCAGTGTTTATGTAGCAAGAAGACAAGTCACTGCCCACAACTTAAGGAGAAAAGAAGACATTTATACTACTTAAGTAAATGGTATAAACTTTGGTAATAAATACCGACAGGTTGGTTTAGAAAAATACGTAAACCAGCTTAAGTAAGTAAATAAGTAAACAAGTAAGCTTATTTCTATACAGATGCACATAGGATAACCCAGAAATATCAAAGTCTTTAATAACGGTGCCTTTGATTGTAGGCATTCGTGTCCACTTCAGTGTGATGAATAAAACACAGGTTCAACACCTGGGAAGGTTTACTCCCGAAACGTTCCGCCTGCACCACAGGCTTCCTCATTCAAAGACAGGCTAATATAACACTGGAGAGAGTAGAGGCAGTATTTTTGACGTGACGAGTCCCTCAGTTGTGGTGGTCAGTCCCACAAGTGTCAAGAAGTCTGTTGTACTGGCGAAACGTTCACGCAGTAAGTATACGCAAGTGTTGCCCATGTGTCTTACTCATCAACTTGTCGGTATTATATTCTATTACTCTTCAGTGTGTAGCGACAAAAAAAATCAATGTTGCCGCTACTGATGCTTGGTACAGCCCCGAGGCGGCTCACTGACTCATCATGTCAAACGTACCGCTTCTACTGTCTCCATTGTTATATTAATCTGTATTCGACCGAGGAAGCCTGTTGTGTTCCTTCCATGGGATGTCTGTTGTGTTCCTCCCATGGGATGTCTGTTGTGTTCCTTCCATGGGATGTCTGTTGTGTTCCTTCCATGGGATGTCTGTTGTGTTCCTCCCATGGGATGTCTGTTGTGTTCCTTCCATGGGATGTCTGTTGTGTTCCTTCCATGGGATGTCTGTTGTGTTCCTTCCATGGGATGTCTGTTGTGTTCCTTCCATGGGATGTCTGTTGTGTTCCTTCCATGGGATGTTTGTTGTGTTCCTTCCATGGGATGTTTGTTGTGTTCCTTCCATGGGATGTCTGTTGTGTTCCTTCCATGGGATGTCTGTTGTGTTCCTTCCATGGGATGTCTGTTGTGTTCCTTCCATGGGATGTCTGTTGTGTTCCTCCCATGGGATGTCTGTTGTGTTCCTTCCATGGGATGTCTGTTGTGTTCCTTCCATGGGATGTCTGTTGTGTTCCTCCCATGGGATGTCTGTTGTGTTCCTTCCATGGGATGTCTGTTGTGTTCCTTCCATGTGATGTCTGTTGTGTTCCTTCCATGGGATGTCTGTTGTGTTCCTTCCATGGGATGTCTGTTGTGTTCCTTCCATGGGATGTCTGTTGTGTTCCTATGGAAGTTCCTTCCATAGAGAGAACCACGTAACTTTTTTCCCCTAAGCGTCTTAATTGAAGAAGAACGTGAAATGCGTTATTGACGTTCAGTGCGGATTTTTTCGTTTTTAACAGACATGAGAACGTACGGGTTAGGTGAGGTAGGATAATGTGGAAATAATGGAAGAGGAAAGAGGCAATTACGGATAGAATGGTAATGGTGAAGGAAGGTAAAACTGTGGTGAGATGAAGAAAAATAGGATGTTGGATGGGTGAGACGAAAATGAGATGATGGGTGAGGAGAATGAAGAGGTAATAGCAGAGGAAGGAATGAGGGTAAAGGGAGGGAAGAAAATTAGTTTATATGAAAGAAGAAAATGGGGGAGGGGTGATGGGAGAAAATGAGGTCATTGTGAGAGAGAGAAAATAGGGAGGGGAGTAAGTGATGGGGAGAAAGAGGCAGGTTGTGGGGGAACCCGTTGTTGGCTCAGCCTGCAGTAGGATACCTCCTCGACCTCTCACTAGCACCCCATTCTCTCTCTCTCTCTCTCTCTCTCTCTCTCTCTCTCTCTCTCTCTCTCTCTCTCTCTCTCTCTCTCTCTCTCCTCTCGTGTACCTAACGCTGATAATGGAAAGACAATCAAAACTGGAGGCATTACCTGCCGCAAGATAAGCATTCAACTCCACACAGACGAGATGAGACGGATGATAACTAGGTGACTGATGGACCCAGAGGCTTCATTAAGACAACTTCGCAGAACAAGCCTTTAGGAACAACGCTGCAGAACAAGCCTTTATTGGGTCAACATTTCTCTGTGTCCCAACACATGCTTGTTCTGCAACGTATGTCTTCAGCGCCGTCTGCACTAAGTCATCTGAACCCGCATGGCCGCTCTTGCTGTTGTTATTGTTGTTGTTGTTGTTGTTGCAGAGTGAACACAACCACAAATCTCTGACTAGTTTCCAGAGCTTTGTTAACTCTGGTAGCTCTGCCTGGGGCCAGAAGGGTTAGATTACATTAGGTTAAGTTAAGTTAGATAAGGTTTTGCTAACCCTGGTAGTTCTGACTGCTGCCAGAAGGGTTAAATTCGCTTAAGTTTGGTGAAGTATTACTAACCCTGACAGCCTAGGCTTGATCCCAGTGTGGTTACAACCCATGACAGGCCCATACTAACCTTCCTAGTGTGTAGAAAACCGCACTAGTTCTATGGAGCTCATTAGCTCAGCATGATACAGTGGGTAGTGCACTAATCTACTAGTGTCATCACTGTCTTAGCTAAAAGATATTTAATGAATGTACCTACAGAAAGGAAGGAAAGTAATTTCTTGTATAGATAATATTCATTTACCTAATGGAATGGAAATAAGTCACTTTGACTTTTTTTTTTTGGGGGGGGGGGGCATGGGGGGGTTATGCTAGATAATTTACATATGTGTTACTATGTATGATAATTTCTGTAGGTGTATTTATGTGTACCTGTACCTAAATAAACTTACTAACTAGTCTCACCCAGGGTTGCAACCCTCCGTCCATTGTTTACCGTAGTGTTGTTGCAAATTCATGAGGCAACTTGATTAGTTAAGTTGCTGAAAACTTATAAACAAGTTACTTCTTGCTTAAAAGAAAGATAATTGTTTGTGATATCTCGATGTCAATATTATATTTTCAATAGAAATTATTAAACAAATTAGGGTCATAGCATAAACATATATTGGTGAAAGTTGGGCAGTATTTACACAGAGAGACGAGTATCTCTCAGTGTATATACTGTGTGAGAGACGTGTATCTCTCAGTGTATATACTGTGTGAGAGACATGTATCTCTCAGTGTGTATACTGTGTGAGAGACATGTATCTCTCAGTGTATATACTGTGTGAGAGACATGTATCTCTCAGTGTATATACTGTGTGAGAGACATGTATCTCTCAGTGTATATACTGTGTGAGAGACATGTATCTCTCAGTGTATATACTGTGTGAGAGACATGTATCTCTCAGTGTATATACTGTGTGAGAGACATGTATCTCTCAGTGTATATACTGTGTGAGAGACATGTATCTCTCAGTGTATATACTGTGTGAGAGACATGTATCTCTCAGTGTATATACTGTGTGAGAGACATGTATCTCTCAGTGTATATACTGTGTGAGAGACATGTATCTCTCAGTGTATATACTGTGTGAGAGACATGTATCTCTCAGTGTATATACTGTGTGTAGAGACATGTATCTCTCAGTGTATATACTGTGTGAGAGACATGTATCTCTCAGTGTATATACTGTGTGAGAGACATGTATCTCTCAGTGTATATACTGTGTGAGAGACATGTATCTCTCAGTGTATATACTGTGTGAGAGACATGTATCTCTCAGTGTATATACTGTGTGAGAGACATGTATCTCTCAGTGTATATACTGTGTGAGAGACATGTATCTCTCAGTGTATACACTGTGTGACTGTATCTCTCAGTGTATATACTGTGTGAGAGACATGTATCTCTCAGTGTATATACTGTGTGAGAGACATGTATCTCTCAGTGTATATACTGTGTGAGAGACATGTATCTCTCAGTGTATATACTGTGTGAGAGACGTGTATCTCTCAGTGTGTATACTGTGTGAGAGACATATAGTGTACACTGTGTGAGAGACATGTATCTCTCAGTGTATATACTGTGTGAGAGACATGTATCTCTCAGTGTATACACTGTGTGAGAGACGTGTATCTCTCAGTGTATATACTGTGTGAGAGACGTGTATCTCTCAGTGTATATACTGTGTGAGAGACATGTATCTCTCAGTGTATACACTGTGTGAGAGACGTGTATCTCTCAGTGTATATACTGTGTGAGAGACGTGTATCTCTCAGTGTATATACTGTGTGAGAGACGTGTACCTTTCAGTGTATACACTGTGTGAGAGACGTGTACCTCTCAGTGTATACCCTGTGTGAGAGACGTGTACCTCTCAGTGTATACACTGTGTGAGAGACGTGTACCTCTCAGTGTATACACTGTGTGAGAGACGTGTACCTCTCAGTGTATATACTGTGTGAGAGACGTGTACCTCTCAGTGTATACATTGTGCGAGAGACGTGTACTTCTCAGTGTATACATTGTGCGAGAGACGTGTACCTCTCAGTGTATACATTGTGTGAGAGACGTGTACCTTTCAGTGTATACACTGTGTGAGAGACGTGTACCTCTCAGTGTATACACTGTGTGAGAGACGTGTACCTCTCAGTGTATACACTGTGTGAGAGACGTGTACCTCTCAGTGTATACACTGTGTGAGAGACGTGTATCTCTCAGTGTATACACTGTGTGAGAGACGTGTACCTCTCAGTGTGTATACTGTGTGAGAGACGTGTATCTCTCAGTGTGTATACTGTGTGAGAGACGTGTACCTCTCAGTGTGTATACTGTGTGAGAGACGTGTATCTCTCAGTGTGTATACTGTGTGAGAGACGTGTATCTCTCAGTGTGTATACTGTGTGAGAGACGTGTACCTCTCAGTGTATATACTGTGTGAGAGACGTGTATCTCTCAGTGTATATACTGTGTGAGAGACGTGTATCTCTCAGTGTATATACTGTGTGAGAGAAGTGTACCTCTCAGTGTGCATACTGTATGAGAGACATGTATCTCTCAGTGTATATACTGTGTGAGAGACGTGTATTTCTCAGTGTATATACTGTGTGAGAGACGTGTACCTTTCAGTGTATACACTGTGTGAGAGACGTGTACCTCTCAGTGTATACACTGTGTGAGAGACGTGTACCTCTCAGTGTATACACTGTGTGAGAGACGTGTACCTCTCAGTGTATACACTGTGTGAGAGACGTGTACCTCTCAGTGTATACACTGTGTGAGAGACGTGTACCTCTCAGTGTATACACTGTGTGAGAGACGTGTATCTCTCAGTGTATATACTGTGTGAGAGACGTGTACCTCTCAGTGTATACATTGTGCGAGAGACGTGTACCTCTCAGTGTATACATTGTGCGAGAGACGTGTACCTCTCAGTGTATACATTGTGTGAGAGACGTGTACCTTTCAGTGTATACACTGTGTGAGAGACGTGTACCTCTCAGTGTATACACTGTGTGAGAGACGTGTACCTCTCAGTGTATACACTGTGTGAGAGACGTGTACCTCTCAGTGTATACACTGTGTGAGAGACGTGTATCTCTCAGTGTATACACTGTGTGAGAGACGTGTACCTCTCAGTGTGTATACTGTGTGAGAGACGTGTACCTCTCAGTGTGTATACTGTGTGAGAGACGTGTATCTCTCAGTGTGTATACTGTGTGAGAGACGAGTATATCACAATGTATATAAAACCTACTAAACCAATAAACCCACTAAACCAATAAACCCAATAAACCAATAGACCCACTAAACCAATAGACCCAATAAACCAATAGACCCACTAAACCAATAAACCCACTAAACCAATAAACCCAATAAACCAACGGGTCACAAAGAAAGACTTGAAGTATGATACAACTCTGGTAAGTTGAAAATAACGTTGAAACTTTCCCAGAATAAATCTGTTATTCCATAACAATGCAAAAATTTCAACCGATCAGCCGGGTTGTTGGAGCATAGGTTAACCAAATAGTTAATTAAGGGAGAAGCGGCCACTTGGGCACCAATATTGTGTGTAGTATTTATGTTATTATTGGTAAGTTGTGATCCTGGGATCTCCCTGTTGTTAAGTTGGTATACAGCTCCTGGAACAAGAGTGGTGACATATTGGTCGGTTACTCACGAACATAGGTGCACAGGATGACAGGTGCACAGGATAACAGGTGTATAGGATGACAGGTGCACAGGATAACAGGTGTATAGGATGACAGGTGCACAGGATAACAGGTGAATAGGATGACTGGTGCACAGGATAACAGGTGTATAGGATGACAGGTGTACAAGATGACAGGTGCACAGGATAACAGGTGTATAGGATGACAGGTGCACAGGATGACAGGTGTACAAGATGACAGGTGCACAGGATGACAGGTGTATAGGATGACAGGTGCACAGGATGACAGGTGTACAAGATGACAGGTGCACAGGATGACAGGTGCACAGGATGACAGGTGCACAGGATGACAGGTGTATAGGATGACAGATGCACAGGATGACAGGTGCACAAGATGACAGGTGTACAGAATGACAGGTGTATAGGATAACAGGTGCACAGGATGACAGGTGCACAGGATGACAGGTGCACAGGATGACAGGTGCACAAGATGACAGGTGTACAGGATGACAGGTGTATAGGATGACAGATGCACAGGATAACAGGTGCACAAGATGACAGGTGCACAGGATGACAGGTGTATAGGATGACAGGTGCACAGGATGACAGGTGTACAAGACGACAGGTGCACAGGATGACAGGTGCACAAGATGACAGGTGTACAGCATGACAGGTGTATAGGATAACAGGTGCACAGGATGACAGGTGCACAGGATGACAGGTGCACAGGATGACAGGTGCACAGGATGACAGGTGCACAAGATGACAGGTGTACAGAATGACAGGTGTATAGGATGACAGGTGCACAGGATGACAGGTGCACAGTATGAGAGGTGCACAGGATGACAGTTGCACAGGATGACAGGTGCACAGGATGACAGGTGCACAGGATGACAGGTGCACAAGATGACAGGTACACAAGATGACAGGTTACGGGATGACAGGTGTATAGGATGACAGGTGCACAGGATGACAGGTGCACAAGATGCCAGGTGTACAGAATGACAGGTGTATAGGATAACAGGTGCACATGATGACAGGTGCACAGGATGACAGGTGCACAGGATGACAGGTGTACAGGATGACAGGTGCACAGGATGACAGGTGCACAGGATGACAGGTGTACAGGATGACAGGTGCACTGGATGACAGGTGGACAGGATGGTAGATGTACAGGATGACAGGTCCACAGGATGACAGGTGCACAGGATGATAGATGTACAGGATGACAGGTGCACAGTATGACAGATGCACAGGATTATAGGTGCACGGGAAGCGACAGGAGCACAGGAAGACACAGGTACACAACACAGGTGTACTGGTAGACACAATTGAACAACACAGGTCCACAGATAAACACAAGTGAACAACACAGGTCCACAGGAAGGCACAAGTGAACAACACAGGTCCACAGGTAGACACAAGTGAACAACACAGGTCCACAGGAAGACACAAGTGAACAACACAGGTCCACAGGTAGACACAAGTGAACAACACAGGTCCACAGGAAGGCACAAGTGAACAACACAGGTCCACAGGTAGACACAAGTGAACAACACAGGTGCACAGGAAGACACAAGTGAACAACACAGGTCCACAGGTAGACACAAGTGAACAACACAGGTGCACAGGAAGACACAAGTGAACAGCACAGGTCCCCAGGAAGACACAAGTGAACAACACATCTCCACAGGTAGACACAAGTGAACAACACAGGTCCACAGGTAGACACAAGTGAACAACACAGGTAGACACAAGTGAACAACACAGGTGCACAGGAAGACACAAGTGAACAGCACAGGTCCCCAGGAAGACACAAGTGAACAACACAGGTGCACAGGTAGACACAAGTGAACAACACAGGTCCCCAGGAAGACACAAGTGAACAACACAGGTAGACACAAGTGAACAACACAGGTGCACAGGAAGACACAAGTGAACAACACAGGTCCACAGGAAGACACAAGTGAACAACACAGGTAGACACAAGTGAACAACACAGGTGCACAGGAAGACACAAGTGAACAACACAGGTAGACACAAGTGAACAACACAGGTGCACAGGAAGACACAAGTGAACAACACAGGTCCACAGGAAGACACAAGTGAACAACACAGGTAGACACAAGTGAACAACACAGGTGCACAGGAAGACACAAGTGAACAACACAGGTCCACAGGTAGACACAAGTGAACAACACAGGTCCACAGGTAGACACAAGTGAACAACACAGGTAGACACAAGTGAACAACACAGGTCCACAGGAAGACACAAGTGAGCAACACAGGTCCAAAGGAAGACACAAGTGAACAACACAGGTGCACAGGAAGACACAAGTGAGCAACACAGGTCAACAGGAAGACACAAGTGAACAACACAGGTGCACAGGTAGACACAAGTGAACAACACAGGTGCACAGGTAGACACAAGTGAACAACACAGGTGCACAGGAAGACACAAGTGAACAACACAGGTCCACAGGAAGACACAAGTGAACAACACAGGTGCACAGGTAGACACAAGTGAACAACACAGGTCCACAGGAAGACACAAGTGAACAATACAGGTCCACAGGAAGACACAAGTGAACAACACAGGTGCACAGGTAGACACAAGTGAACAACACAGGTACACAGGTAGACACAAGTGAACAACACAGGTGCACAGGTAGACATAAGTGAACAACACAGGAACACAGGTAGACACAAGTGAACAACACAGGTCCACAGGAAGACACAAGTGAACAACACAGGTGCACAGGTAGACACAAGTGAACAACACAGGTACACAGGTAGACACAAGTGAACAACACAGGTGCACAGGTAGACACAAGTGAACAACACAGGTACACAGGTAGACACAAGTGAACAACACAGGTCCACAGGAAGACACAAGTGAACAACACAGGTGCACAGGTAGACCCAAGTGAACAACACAGGTACACAGGTAGACACAAGTGAACAACACAGGTGCACAGGTAGACACAAGTGAACAACACAGGTACACAGGTAGACACAAGTGAACAACACAGGTCCACAGGAAGACACAAGTGAACAACACAGGTGCACAGGTAGACACAAGTGAACAATACAGGTCCACAGGAAGACACAAGTGAACAACACAGATGCACAGGTAGACACAAGTGAACAACACAGGTACACAGGTAGACACAAGTGAACAACACAGGTGCACAGGTAGACACAAGTGAACAACACAGGTGCACAGGTAGACACAAGTGAACAACACAGGTACACAGGTAGACACAAGTGAACAACACAGGTCCACAGGAAGACACAAGTGAACAACACAGGTACACAGGTAGACACAAGTGAACAACACAGGTACACAGGTAGACACAAGTGAACAACACAGGTGCACAGGTAGACACAAGTGAACAACACAGGTCCACAGGTAGACACAAGTGAACAACACAGGTCCACAGGTAGACACAAGTGAACAACACAGGTCAACAGGTAGACACAAGTGAACAACACAGGTGCACAGGTAGACACAAGTGAACAACACAGGTACACAGGTAGACACAAGTGAACAACACAGGTCCACAGGAAGACACAAGTGAACAACACAGTTACACAGGTAGACACAAGTGAACAACACGGGTGCACAGGTAGACACAAGTGAACAACACAGGTGCACAGGTAGACACAAGTGAACAACACAGGTACACAGGTAGACACAAGTGAACAACACAGGTACACAGGTAGACACAAGTGAACAACACAGGTCCACAGGTAGACACAAGTGAACAACACAGGTCCACAGGTAGACACAAGTGAACAACACAGGTCCACAGGTAGACACAAGTGAACAACACAGGTACACAGGTAGACACAAGTGAACAACACAGGTCCACAGGTAGACACAAGTGAACAACACAGGTCCACAGGTAGACACAAGTGAACAACACAGGTACACAGGTAGACACAAGTGAACAACACAGGTACACAGGTAGACACAAGTGAACAACACAGGTGCACAGGTAGACACAAGTGAACAACACAGGTGCAAGGTAGACACAAGTGAACAACACAGGTACACAGGTAGACACAAGTGAACAACACAGGTACACAGGTAGACACAAGTGAACAACACAGGTACACAGTAAACTTCATTTTTTATATATTTTCCACTTCTTTATCACCATACCTATATTCTTCTTAAACTCCTCGTCTCGGCTTTTCCTTGCATATTTCCTACTAGAGAGAGAGAGAGAGAGAGAGAGAGAGAGTTCACGAGTGACTGACAGCGTGAGACCTAAGAAGAGTGCCGTGACGTGTAGTAGTGTGTACGTGAAGAAGGTTCACACTGGCTCTGTGTTTACATCTCCCTCCACCAGACTGAGAACCCAACCTAAACCTTCGTAAAAGAAGAGATCATTCTGCAGCCTCTGTAAACAAAGTAATGACCTAAGTGTTACCACTCTTCAGCAACCCAAGTGATGGTTGAGGAGGAGAGTATCTGAATTTTTACATGGTGTTGAAGTGTGTTGGTAGGTAAGACACATAGGCAACATTTAGGCAACTTTATTCCGAAACGTTTCGCCTACACAGCAGGCTTCTTCAGTCGAGTACAGAAAGCAGGCAGGAGCAGTAGAGATGTGAAGTGTATTATCGAGGTGTTTGTTGAAGTGTATTACTGAAGTGCATTAGAGTCTTCTTACTGGTCTAGTCAGACATTAACAACAGTGAAAAATAACTGCAGGGAGGAATTTAGTGGGGCATTACGCCCTGGGAACAAGCGTCATCAGTCAATCCACTTGTCAGCTTTTGCCTCACTAGTCTCCACGGACAGCAATGTTTACCTTCGTGTATATCAGCCTTAAAGTCTTTTTTTTTATTATTGGGGTTCATATTTTGAAAGGTTAACCCTATATTTTACTCCTACTACCCATGTCACCTTGTTGACGTGTAGTCCAGCACTTGCTGTTGTAGGGACGTAAGAAAGAAGGAACACTGCAACAGGCCTACTGGCCCATACAAGGCAGGTTTTCATCAAAACCACCCATTTGGATATCTTTGTTCTGGAAACGTTTCGCCAGAAAGTGGCTTCTTCAGTCTAGTGCAGAAAAAGGTGGAATAAGAGGAGGAGTTTGAAGTAATCAGTCCCTCAGCCTTGAGTCGATGCGTTCAGTCCACCAATCATGACAGAAGTGCAGCATATTCGCGGAGATGGAGCTTATATACTGACGAGAGGTGAGGTGGAGCAGTGGTAGGCGGAGTCACCAGCGAACAAAGGAACTAGTGGAAGTAGGTCGTGTCTATAGATCAGATAAGTTTTGAAGAAATCTCTGCAATAGACTGATGAATTGAAGATTGAGACACTTATGCAGCATATGGGAATCTTTAATCAGGAAACGTTTCGCCACACAGTGGCTTCATCAGTCCAATACAAAGAGGAAGGCGTAAGGAGAGGAGGAGAATGAGGTAAGCAGTCCCTCAACCTGGAGTCGATGTGTTCAGTCCATCAATCTTGTAGAATGTACAGCATAGGGCCGTAGACGTGGCTTATATACTGTAGTGAGGTGACGTGAAGCAGATGGAGGCGGGGTCATAGTGGTACCATCCACTAGTCGAAGTAGGTCTTCGTCCAAAGGTTGAACAAGTGTTGAAGAATTCTTTGTAACAAGACCCCATGATGCTGCCGTGTCTGACAGTTGTGATGAATGGTTTGAAAAACCGACAAGTTGAAGATTGAGACACTTATGCAGCATATGGGAATCTTTATTCAGGAAACGTTTCGCCACACAGTGGCTTCATCAGTCCAATACAAAGAGGAAGGCGTAAGGAGAGGAGGAGAATGAGGTAATCAGTCCCTCAACCTGGAGTCGATGTGTTCAGTCCATCAATCTTGTAGAATGCCTTCCTCTTTGTATTGGACTGATGAAGCCACTGTGTGGCGAAACGTTTCCTGAATAAAGATTCCCATATGCTGCATAAGTGTCTCAATCTTCAACTTGTCGGTTTTTCAAACCATTCATCACAAGACTGATGAAGCCAGTATGTGGCGAAGCGTTTCCTGAATAAAGGTACACAAATGTTGCACAAGTTTTTCATTAAACAACCTTCAAGAATGATTGAATAAATGTTAACAACCTTCAAGAATGATTGAATAAATGTTAACAACCTTCAAGAATGATTGAATAAATGTTAACAACCTTCAAGAATGATTGAATAAATGTTAACAACCTTCAAGAATGATTGAATAAATGTTAACAACCTTCAAGAATGATTGAATAAATGTTAACAACCTTCAAGAATGATTGAATAAATGTTAACAACCTTCAAGAATGATTGAATAAATGTTAACAACCTTCAAGAATGATTGAATAAATGTTAACAACCTTCAAGAATGATTGAATAAATGTTAACAACCTACAAGAATGGCTGAATAAGAGTAACCTGGACAAGGGCAAAGTTATGAAATTGGGAGACGGAGAAAGGCGCCCCAAGATTGATTACCATCATGAAAGGAATGCAAGACAAGGGAAGGAAGGAAGGGAGAGATGGGAAGGATAGGGCAGAATAGAGAAGGGAAGTGACAGCTCACATAATCTGTTACATAAAAAATGTAGCAACATCCATCACTCAGATATAAGAAGAATAACACTGCCGGTACAGAGTCAGCAGAGGAACATTAAGAGTGGCATTCAGAGTGTTCTGTACAAACTCGACCATAAAATTATCTCACATTGCGACCCATTCTTGAGTATGCAGAGTCAGTCTACAACCCTCACATCAGCAGCAGAAAAAAACTAAAGTGGAACTGGAGAAAGTCCGGAAGAATGCATTCAGCCTGAGCTAAGAGTAATGTATTGTTTAGATGGAATGAGAGAGTCAGGTTTTGCGCTGCCACAAGATTGAAGAACAATGGTCTGTATGATTATTTTTATACAAAATAATCAGAGGGATAGTCAGGGAAGACGAGGATAGACGTTTTTCCCAGGAAGTAATCGGAATAATGGGGCGGAACGGGGTACATTAAGAATTTAGTTAAGTGTTAGGGGACCCAGACTCTTCAACACGCTCCCGTCGTGCATGAAGTGAGTTACCAACAAACACTTGACTGTCTTCAAGAGGATACTTGATAATTTCCTCAAGAACAGTTCGTGATCAGCCTGGCTGTAGTGCATACGTTAATCTGCATTTGGCTAGCACCAACAACATGGTCAATAACACTAGTACCCGGGACCGGACCGCGGGGGCGGTGACCCCCACCATAATCAACTGAAGTGATATAAGAGCACTTCATCGTAAGAGATGACTGAATATAAACAGCACACACACACACACACACACACACACACACACACACACACACACACACACACACACACACACACACACACACACACAAGCTCTTACCGTCGCCACAACAGTATTTATCTACCTCCTCATCAACCCTCGTCTCTCATCTGCTTACCATGGGCGTGAGTGTAGGCGTGGGCGGCATGCCCGCCGGTGGTGGCAGTCATGCAAGGTCACTGAAGTGGTGTGGGCGGGGCACAAAGGGCATGAAAGTGGGCGGGGCACCAGGGGCGTGAAAGTGGGAGGGACATAATTATTACGTAGGGCAGCAAGCGGATAGGCTGCAGCGTAATGCTGCAGCCTATCCGCTTCAATAACATCTTATCCATTCTTTCTGTTGTTCACTACATCATCGAACATTTTACTGATGCGGACATATAAACAAAAGCACATACACACAAATGCACATGTTAGCACACTACTGTATCATCCTCTGCTGTAAGATACAGTTTCAAACAGTTCCCCCGCGGGAACTTTCCTATATACTGGAACAGGAGGCACGAGACCTGGTCACGGACCAGGCCGAGGGGGGGGGGTGACCCCCCGATACCTCCTCCAGGTATATTCCAGGAAGGTGTTCAGGTGGACAAATAAGTACCCGGTGAAGGTGATACAGAGGAGGAGTGCTAGGTACCAGTGTTTTGAAGTAACACAGGTGACTAACGTAGCTCCTGAAGGGAGAGTCCTGGAGGCTTTCTTGTTCCTGCGCTCCATAAGTGACTTTCCACTGGAAAGCCGAATATTACGCAGCAAACACACACACACACACACACACACACACACACACACACACACACACACACACACACACACACACACACACACACACACACACACACAGAAGCTGTGACTGCAAAACCACGAAAAGGAGGGAGGAAGATCCAGCAACCTACAGTTGTGTTGCAGGAGCCTCGGAAAGATGCAGAGTTAGGCTAGCACACGCCCACACACCTGCATAACTCCACGCCCACACGTCTGCATTCTCTCATGTCCACACGCCTGCATCCTCCCACGCCCATACACATGCATCCTCCCGCGCCCACACTCTTGCATCCTTTCACGCTCACACCTGCGTCTTCCCACGCCCACACACCTGCGTCTTCCCACACTCACACACCTGTATTTCCCCACGCCTGCATCCTCCCACGCCCACACATCTGCATCCTCCTACGCCCTCCCTGAAATCTTCATCCTCCCCTTTGGCCCACCCATGCCAAGCCCTTTGCCAAACACCCATGCCTTTCCTCTGAAAGCCACACCCACGACAGGCCCCACACCCACGCCTACTCTCCGCCCACACATCATCTACGCCCACACACCGCCCAGCAAGCAATTTCCCAGTTAATATTATCAACATTCTCAAATTTTGCTGAACAATCTTGTACATATATCTAACTCAAAATTTCTCACAACTCATTAAGATTGTGTTCAACTGTCTCATTACAAATACAGATATTTTTTACACAAGTCAGTTTTACAGGCCAAGAGCTGTTATCCTACCTCAGACCATTTCAAGGCCCAGCTGTAATGTACACTACTATGCCCCAGGATGCCACTTACACCAGTCGATTAACACCCAGGTATCTACTTAATGCTGGGAAAACAGGGACAGCAGGTGTAAGATAATAACACCCACGTACCTACTTAATGCTAGGTGACCCGGGACAGCAGGTGTAAGATACTAACACTCAGGTACCTACTTAATGCTAGGTGAACAGGGACAGCACGTGTAAGATACTAACAACCAGGTACCTACTTAATGCTAGAAGAACGGGGACAGCATGTGTAAGATACTAACATCCAGGTACCTGTTTAATGTTAGGTGACCAGGGACAGCAGGTGTAAGACACTAAACGAGCCACAACACGACATCAATTCAATTCAATACTAATTAAATTTCTGCCCGGAAGTCCAGGACAATACCGAAGCAATGTGGGTCAGGGTGATACTGAGGACAGTGTGGGTCAGGGTGATACTGAAGCAGTGTGGGTCAGGGTGATGCTGAAGCAGTGTGGGTCAGGGTGATGCTGAAGCAGTGTGGGTCAGGGTGATACTGAGGACAGTGTGGGTCAGGGTGATACTGAAGCAGTGTGGGTCAGGGTGATGCTGAAGCAGTGTGGGTCAGGGTGATACTGAAGCAGTGTGGGTCAGAGTGATACTGAAGCAGTGTGGGTCAGGGTGATACTGAAGCAGTGTGGGTCAGGGTGATACTGAAGCAGTGTGGGTCAGGGTGATACTGAAGCAGTGTGGGTCAGGGTGATGCTGAAGCAGTGTGGGTCAGGGTGATACTGAAGCAGTGTGGGTCAGGGTGATACTGAAGCAGTGTGGGTCAGGGTGATACTGAAACAGTGTGGGTCAGGGTGATACTGAAACAGTGTGGGTCAGGGTGATACTGAAGCAGTGTGGGTCAGGGTGATACTGAAACAATGTGGGTCAGGGTGATACTGAAGCAGTGTGGGTCAGGGTGATACTGAAGCAGTGTGGGTCAGGGTGATACTGAAGCAGTGTGGGTCAGGGTGATACTGAAGCAGTGTGGGTCAGGGCGATACTGAAGCAGTGTGGGTCAGGGTGATACTGAGGACAGTGTGGGTCAGGGTGATACTGAAGCAGTGTGGGTCAGGGCGATACTGAAGCAGTGTGGGTCAGGGTGATACTGAGGACAGTGTGGGTCAGGGTGATACTGAAGCAGTGTGGGTCAGGGTGATACTGAGGACAGTGTGGGTCAGGGTGATACTGAAGCAGTGTGGGTCAGGGTGATACTGAGGACAGTGTGGGTCAGGGTGACACTGAGGACAGTGTGGGTCAGGGTGATACTGAAGCAGTGTGGGTCAGGGTGATACTGAGGACAGTGTGGGTCAGGGTGATACTGAAGCAGTGTGGGTCAGGGTGATACTGAGGACAGTGTGGGTCAGGGTGACACTGAGGACAGTGTGGGTCAGGGTGACACTGAGGACAGTGTGGGTCAGGGTGATACTGAGGACAGTGTGGGTCAGGGTGATACTGAGGACAGTGTGGGTCAGGGTGACACTGAGGACAGTGTGGGTCAGGGTGACACTGAGGACAGTGAGGGTCAGGGTGATACTGAGGAGAGTGTGGGTCAGGGTGACACTGAGGACAGTGTGGGTCAGGGTGACACTGAGGACAGTGTAGGTCAGGGTGACACTGAGGACAGTGTGGGTCAGGGTGACACTGAGGACAGTGTGGGTCAGGGTGACACTGAGGACAGTGTGGGTCAGGGTGACACTGAGGACAGTGTGGGTCAGGGTGATACTGAGGACAGTGTGGGTCAGGGTGACACTGAGGACAGTGTGGGTCAGGGTGATACTGAAGCAGTGTGGGTCAGGGTGACACTGAGGACAGTGTGGGTCAGGGTGATACTGAAGCAGTGTGGGTCAGGGTGACACTGAGGACAGTGTGGGTCAGGGTGATACTGAGGACAGTGTGGGTCAGGGTGATACTGAGGACAGTGTGGGTCAGGGTGACACTGAGGACAGTGTGGGTCAGGGTGATACTGAGGACAGTGTGGGTCAGGGTGATACTGAGGACAGTGTGGGTCAGGGTGACACTGAGGACAGTGTGGGTCAGGGTGATACTGAAGCAGTGTGGGTCAGGGTGACACTGAGGACAGTGTGGGTCAGGGTGACACTGAGGACAGTGTGGGTCAGGGTGACACTGAGGACAGTGTGGGTCAGGGTGATACTGAAGCAGTGTGGGTCAGGGTGACACTGAGGACAGTGTGGGTCAGGGTGATACTGAGGACAGTGTGGGTCAGGGTGACACTGAGGACAGTGTGGGTCAGGGTGACACTGAGGACAGTGTGGGTCAGGGTGACACTGAGGACAGTGTGGGTCAGGGTGATACTGAGGACAGTGTGGGTCAGGGTGACACTGAGGACAGTGTGGGTCAGGGTGATACTGAAGCAGTGTGGGTCAGGGTGACACTGAGGACAGTGTGGGTCAGGGTGATACTGAGGACAGTGTGGGTCAGGGTGACACTGAGGACAGTGTGGGTCAGGGTGACACTGAGGACAGTGTGGGTCAGGGTGACACTGAGGACAGTGTGGGTCAGGGTGACACTGAGGACAGTGTGGGTCAGGGTGACACTGAGGACAGTGTGGGTCAGGGTGACACTGAGGACAGTGTGGGTCAGGGTGACACTGAGGACAGTGTGGGTCAGGGTGATACTGAGGACAGTGTGGGTCAGGGTGACACTGAGGACAGTGTGGGTCAGGGTGATACTAAGGACAGTGTGGGTCAGGGTGACACTGAGGACAGTGTGGGTCAGGGTGATACTGAAGCAGTGTGGGTCAGGGTGACACTGAGGACAGTGTGGGTCAGGGTGATACTGAGGACAGTGTGGGTCAGGGTGACACTGAGGACAGTGTGGGTCAGGGTGACACTGAGGACAGTGTGGGTCAGGGTGACACTGAGGACAGTGTGGGTCAGGGTGACACTGAGGACAGTGTGGGTCAGGGTGACACTGAGGACAGTGTGGGTCAGGGTGACACTGAGGACAGTGTGGGTCAGGGTGACACTGAGGACAGTGTGGGTCAGGGTGATACTGAGGACAGTGTGGGTCAGGGTGACACTGAGGACAGTGTGGGTCAGGGTGATACTAAGGACAGTGTGGGTCAGGGTGACACTGAGGACAGTGTGGGTCAGGGTGATACTAAGGACAGTGTGGGTCAGGGTGACACTGAGGACAGTGTGGGTCAGGGTGATACTGAGGACAGTGTGGGTCAGGGTGATACTGAGGACAGTGTGGGTCAGGGTGACACTGAGGACAGTGTGGGTCAGGGTGACACTGAGGACAGTGTGGGTCAGGGTGACACTGAGGACAGTGTGGGTCAGGGTGATACTAAGGACAGTGTGGGTCAGGAGGGAGAGAGATGGTACAAATACCCACAATATGGTAGCAGACAAATGCAGTACGATGCGATTCTTTACTACGTTAGTGACTTGATAAAGGTCACTGTGTGAGCGAAACGTAGTCAATAAAGGTTCACATTATACTGCATATGTATCTATTTTTCCAGTGTGTAAAAAGGTTCATAAACATTAAGAACCTGAAGACCAGTTCTTTGTTTGTAGTCATTAGTAACTCAGATATTTACCTAGAGGATTTGTGTGTGTGTGTGTGTGTGTGTGTGTGTGTGTGTGTGTGTGTGTGTGTGTGTGTGTGTGTGTGTGTGTGTGTGTGTGTGTGGGTGAGGGTGTGTGTGTGTGTGTGTGTGTGTGTGTGTGTGTGTGTGTGTGTGTGTGTGTGTGTGTGTGTGTGTGTGTGTGTGTGTGTGTATGTGTGGGTGTGTGTACTCACCTATTTGTACTCACCTATTTGTGGTTGCAGGGGTCGAGTCACAGCTCCTGGCCCCGCCTCTTCGCTGATTGCTACTAGGTCCTCTCTCTCCCTGCCCCATGAGCTCTATCATACCTCGCCTTAAAACTATGTATGGTTCCTGCCTCCACCACATCACTTTCTAGGCTATTCCATGGCCTGACTACTCTATGACTGAAGAAATACTTCCTAACATCCCTTTGATTCATCTGAGTCTTCAACTTCCAATTGTGACCTCTTGTGTCTGTGTCCCATCTCTGGAACATCCCGTCTTTGTCCACTTCGTCTATTCCGCGCAGTATTTTATATGTCGTTATCATGTCTCCCCTGACCCTCCTGGCCTCCAGTGTCGTCAGGCCGATTTCCCTCAACCTTTCTTCATAGGACAATCCCCGTAGCTCTGGGACTAGTCTTGTTGCAAACCTTTGCACTTTCTCTAATTTCTTGACGTGCTTGACTAGGTGTGGATTCCAAACTGGTGCTGCATACTCCAGTATGGGCCTGACGTAGATGGTGTACAGAGTCTTAAACGAATCCTTACTGAGGTATCGGAACGCTATCCGTAGGTTTGCCAGGCGCCCGTATGCTGCAGCAGTTATCTGATTGATGTGCGCCTCAGGAGATATGCTCGGTGTTATACTCACCCCCAGATCTTTTTCCTTTAGTGAGGTTTGCAGTCTTTGGCCATCTAAACTATATTGTGTCTGCGGTCTTCTTTGCCCTTCCCCAATCTTCATGACTTTGCATTTGGCAGGGTTAAATTCAAGGAGCCAGTTGCTGGACCAGGCTTGTAGCCTGTCCAGATCTCTTTGTAGTCCTGCCTGATCCTCGTCCGATTCGATTCTTCTCATTAACTTCACATCGTCTGCAAACAAGGACACTTCTGAGTCTATCCCTTCCGTTATGTCGTTCACGTATACCAAGAACAGCACAGGTCCTAGGACTGACCCCTGTGGAACCCCGCTTGTCACAGGCGCCCACTCTGACACCTCGTCGCGTACCATGACTCGTTGTTTGTGTGTGTGTGTGTGTGTGTGTGTGTGTGTGTGTGTGTGGGTGAGGGTGTGTGTGTGTGTGTGTGTGTACACAGTAAATACATACCAGTCGGAAAACCGCACAAAACATTTGTAATTTTTTCATTTATTCGGGGACTCGAACCGTGGGATACACAATGCGAGGCAAGTGTTCTAACGACCAGGCCGTGGGAAGTCCAATAAAGAATTAAAAAAAAATGTCTAAGGTTACTTGAAAAGTCAGCAGAGGCCGCTACTGTGTGTGTGTACTCGCCTAATTGTGGTTGCAGGGGTCGATACTAAGCCCCTGACTCCGCCTCTTCACTGAACAGTACTAGATCCTCTCTCTCCCTGCTGCATGAGCTTTATCATACCTTATCTTAAAGCCATGTATGGTTCCTGCCTCCCATACCTAACTTTCTAGGCTATTCCACTTCCTGACTAGTCTATGACTGAAGAAATACTTCCTAACATCCCTTTGACTCATCTGAGTCTTCACCTTCCAAGTGTAACCACTTGTTTCTGTGTCCCATCTCTGGAACATCCTGTCTCTGTCCACCTTGTCTATCTCACGCCGTATTTTCTATGTCGTTATCATGTCTCCCCTGACCCTCCTCTCCTCCAGTGTCGTCAGGCCGATTTCCCTTAACCTTTCTTCATAGGTCACTCCCCTTAGCTCTGGAACTAACCTTGTCGCAAACCTTTGTACTCACCTATTTGTACTCACCTACTTGTGGTTGCAGGGGTCGAGTCATATCTCCTGGCCCCGCCTCTTCACTGATTGCTACTAGGTCCTCTCTCTCCCTGAGCTTTATCAAACCTCGTCTTGAAACTATGTATGGTTCCTGCCTCCACTACGTCACTTTCTAGGCTATTCCACTGCCTGACACACACTGTGTGTGTGTGTGTGTGTGTGTGTGTGTGTGTGTGTGTGTGTGTGTGTGTGTGTGTGTGTGTCTGTCTGTTTATGTGTGTGATAGGAAGGAAAGTGCAATAAAGAATGATAACTTGTCCAAGAACAGACACAGTTCTACGTGGCAGTGTCAGTGTTGCCAGACTGGCAACACCTTCATGTTTCAGACCCCGAGTTTTGTAGACCAGGTGAGCAGTAAGACTTAACATGTCTTTAAACACACCTGTGGTGAGTCAGGACCTTACCAAACCACGATAGAACCTGACTGCCTTCTATTCCCCGGGTTCTGCATGAGCCCTACGGATATAGCGCTCCCTCTAAATATAATAATAATAATAATAATAATAATAATAATAATAATAATAATAATAATAATTATTATTATTATTATTATTATTATTATTATTATTATTATTATTATTATTATTATTATTATGGGCAGACCAGCAGTCCAGTAATAAAGACCAGCTAAGTTGACACCATAAAAATACATCTGAATTTCGTTAAGTACAAGGACACAAGTGCAACAAATGTGAAATTTTATTGTGGCAACGTTTCGCTCTCCAGGAGCTTTGTCAAGCCGTTTCTCTCCTGGAGAGCGAGACGTTGCCACAATAAAATGTCACATTAGTTGCACTTGTGTCCTTTTACTTTACATATTGTCGGTAATTCTACCAATATTAACAAATCAATGTACAATTGTTTTTTAGAATTATTTTGAAAAAATCTGATATATATATATATATATATATATATATATATATATATATATATATATATATATATATATATATATATATATATATATATATATATATATGTCGTGCCGAATAGGCAGAACTTATTATTATTATTATTATTAAAGATTAGCCGGTATTCTCCCGGCCCGGGCCTTTTCCAAGTGGTGGCCCGACCTTGGCTCCCTCTTTAGGGAGTGTCTGAGACGTAAGTCTCCCATGGGAGGAGGCACAAGTACCTCCTCATCTTTGGGACCAACTGTCCCCAGGCTAGCCACAAGCTAGGCCTCTCTGGTCTGCCATCCCCGCCTCAAGGGGGTTAATGGGAATGACAGTCTTATGAGCTAAAGGCTCGGGCTCAGGCACCTACCCTACCCAAGAAGGGCTGGGCATGATGTCGATCTAGGCAGAACTTGCGATCTTGGCTTAAATAGCAACGTTCATCTTGCTATATAGGACAAGCGAAAATTTGTGTATGCAATAATTTTGCCAAAACCATTCTGAACCTAACGAAAAAAATATATTTCACTGTGTTTGTTTAGTATTAAATTATTGTAAACAAATCTAAAATATATTTAGTTGGGTTAGGCTAAAATAAATTGTTCTTGTTATAATAAGGTTAGGTAAGTTTTCTAAGATTCTTTTGGTGCAAAATTATAAATTTTTACATCAACATTAATGAAAAAAAATATATCTTTAAACGTATAAGAGAAAATTTTAGAAATGACTTAAATTTAAATGAGTTCTTGCTAATTGACCAGTTTTACATATTCGGCACGACATACATATATATAATGTATATATATATATATATATATATATATATATATATATATATATATATATATATATATATATATATATATATATATATATATATATACATACTGCAATAAAAGTATTTTTGACGCTTGAGAGAGAGAGATAGAGAGAGAGTGAAGAGAGTGAATCTTCAATACTTGTCTCTTGCACCTCGACAGTGTGTGCTCCAGTCAAACAAGCGAGTTAGTGTACGTAGCGTGAACACACACACACACACACACACACACACACACACACACACACACACACACTCACACACACACACACACACACACACACACACACACACACACACACACACACACACACACACACACACACACACACACACACACACACACACACACACACACACACACACACACACACACACACACACACAGGATGTTCCAGGGAGGGGACACAGAAACAAGAGGCCACAATTGGAAGTTGAAGACACAAATGAGTCAGAGAGATAGTAGGAAGTATTTCTTCAGTCATAGAGTTGTAAGGCAGTGGAATAGCCTAGAAAATGACGTAGTGGAGGCAGGAACCATACACAGTTTTAAGACGAGGTTTGATAAAGCTCATGGAGCGGGGAGAGAGAGGGTCTAGTAGCAACCGGTGAAGAGGCGGGGCCAGGAGCTAGGACTCGACCCCTGGAACCACAAATAGGTGAGTACACACACACACACACACACAGGAGCTCGGACTCGACCCCTGCAACCTCAACTAGGTGAGTACTCACACACACACACAGGGGCCAGAAGCGGGGCCAGGAGCTGAGTCTCGACCCCTGCAACCACAATTAAGTGAGTACACACACACACACACACACACACACACACACACACACACACCCACACACACACACACATAACTAGTAAGTGCTGTAAACATTGGAATTTACCAAGAAAAACATTATATGTCAGAGTATGGCAGACGCAACACCACGAGCATATCTCTCCTCCCGTTGCTACAAACAGGTAACTTCAAACACGTAATTACTCACACCACACACATGTGTGCTCACTTATATGTGGTTGCAGGGGTCGATTCACAGTCACCCCACACAGACATTTACAGAGGAATCAGAAAATTTGAGAGAGCAGGAGAGAAACAAGACTCGTAAAAATCATGGACACGTTGAAGATTGAGACACTTATGCAGCATATGGGAATCTTTATTCAGGAAACGTTTCGCCACACAGTGGCTTCATCAGTCCAATACAAAGAGGAAGGCGTAAGGAGAGGAGGAGTATGAGGTAATCAGTCCCTCAGCCTGGAGTCGATGTGTTCAGTCCATCAATCTTGTAGAATGTACAGCATAGGGCCGTAGAAGTGGCTTATATACTGTAGTGAGGTGACTTGAAGCAGACGGAGGCGGGATCATAGTGGTACCATCCACTAGTCGAAGTAGGTCTTTGTCCAAAGGTTGAACAAGCGTTGAAGAATTCTTTGTAAGAAGATCCCATGATGCTGCAGTGTCTGACAGTTGTGATGAATGGTTTGAAAAACCGACAAGTTGAAGATTGAGACACTTATCCAGCATATGGGAATCTTTATTCAGGAAACGTTTCGCCACACAGTGGCTTCATCAGTCCAATACAAAGAGGAAGGCGTAAGGAGAGGAGGAGTATGAGGTAATCAGTCCCTCAGACTGAACACATCGACTCCAGGCTGAGGGACTGATTACCTCATACTCCTCCTCTCCTTACGCCTTCCTCTTTGTATTGGACTGATGAAGCCACTGTGTGGCGAAACGTTTCCTGAATAAAGATTCCCATATGCTGCATAAGTGTCTCAATCTTCAACTTGTCGGTTTTTCAAACCATTCATCACAACTGTCAGACACTGCAGCATCATGGGATCTTCTTACAAAGAATTCTTCAACGCTTGTTCAACCTTTGGACAAAGACCTACTTCGACTAGTGGATGGTACCACTATGATCCCGCCTCCGTCTGCTTCAAGTCACCTCACTACAGTATATAAGCCACGTCTACGGCCCTATGCTGTACATTCTACAAGATTGATGGACTGAACACATCGACTCCAGGCTGAGGGACTGATTACCTCATACTCCTCCTCTCCTTACGCCTTCCTCTTTGTATTGGACTGATGAAGCCACTGTGTGGCGAAACGTTTCCTGAATAAAGATTCCCATATGCTGCATAAGTGTCTCAATCTTCAACTTGTCGGTTTTTCAAACCATTCATCACAACTGTCAGACACTGCAGCATCATGGGATCTTCTTACAAAGAATTCTTCAACGCTTGTTCAACCTTTGGACAAAGACCTACTTCGACTAGTGGATGGTACCACTATGATCCCGCCTCCGTCTGCTTCAAGTCACCTCACTACAGTATATAAGCCACGTCTACGGCCCTATGCTGTACATTCTACAAGATTGATGGACTGAACACATCGACTCCAGGCTGAGGGACTGATTACCTCATACTCCTCCTCTCCTTACGCCTTCCTCTTTGTATTGGACTGATGAAGCCACTTTGTGGCGAAACGTTTCCTGAATAAAGATTCCCATATGCTGCATAAGTGTCTCAATCTTCAACTTGTCGGTTTTTCAAACCATTCATCACAACTGTCAGACACTGCAGCATCATGGGATCTTCTTACAAAGAATTCTTCAACGCTTGTTCAACCTTTGGACAAAGACCTACTTCGACTAGTGGATGGTACCACTATGATCCCGCCTCCGTCTGCTTCAAGCCACCTCACTACAGTATATAAGCCACGTCTACGGCCCTATGCTGTACATTCTACAAGATTGATGGACTGAACACATCGACTCCAGGCTGAGGGACTGATTACCTCATACTCCTCCTCTCCTTACGCCTTCCTCTTTGTATTGGACTGATGAAGCCACTGTGTGGCGAAACGTTTCCTGAATAAAGATTCCCATATGCTGCATAAGTGTCTCAATCTTCAACTTGTCGGTTTTTCAAACCATTCATCACATCATGGACACAACAAGGGAATACGTACAAGTACAGGTAGGACAGTACCGACAAGTTACGGATTAAAGACATATATGCAACCCTTGGACATTAATTGGAAGATGTTTCGCCCCCTGGGGACTTAACCAATACACAGAAAAATGTAAGGAGCAGTCAGGAGAGACTGGTAGCGCCAGGCCCAGCGATCCTCCATTCTTATGTTGGTGCTTGAGAGAGCACCTTTACATTCTATGTATTTCTGTTCTCTGTACTGTATTGAAAAGGCCCAAAGTGGGCGAAACATCTCATAGTAAATGTCCTGAGTTGTGCAATTGTATCTTTATTCCACAGAACAGATGAAACGAAGAAGCTGCACAGAGAACTGGACACATGCAAGACAGTTAAACGTGACAGCGTGTCTCCTTGGGTGCTCTGAGAGGCAGCAGAGGTACTGTGTGAACCACTAGCGAAAATCTACACCCCATCGAAGGCAGGCGACTTCCAGGGAAGCTGCAAGATAAGTGACGACCTAATTTTGAGCCAAAAAAAAAAAAATAGGAACACGGCATTAAGTTATTGGCCAGTATTTTTTTTTGTCTACTGGATAGAGAAGATAGTAGTAGTAGTAGTAGTAGTAGTAGTAGTAGTAGTAGTAGTAGTAGTAGTAGTAGTAGTAGTAGTAGTAGTAGTAGTAATAGTAATAATAAGGTTGAATATCAAAATGGTATACAATGCCGACAAGTTGGTAAGACACACAGGCAATATTTAGGCATCTTCAGTCGAGTACAGAAAGTAGGCAGGAGCAGTAGAGATGTGAAGATGAAGTAATCAGTCCATCACCCATGAAGATGTAGATTACATTGATGTAGATTACAGTGATTACATTCTTTCTTCCACTACTCTACACCTCTCCTGCCGACAGTATATAAGTCTTCATACTGTCGCTGGTTCTTCACATTGTTTCAGAATATGGAACAGAACTCTGCTCCAGGCTGAGGGACTGACAACCTCAAAATCTACATCTTCAAGGGTTATGGACTGATTACTTCATCTTCACATCTCTACTGCTCCTGCCTACTTTCTGTACTCGACTGAAGAAGCCTACTGTGTAGGTGAAACGTTTCGGAATAAAGTTACCTAAATGTTGCTTTTGTGTCTTACCAATAATAAGGTTAATCATCATATTAATATTGAATAAAAAAAATAGCCAGTATGAGGTAAACAAGGCAAATTCTCCATTTACAAAAGTACAGACATATTATAAGGCATTTTTTGACACTTCTCTATAAGAGATTAATAATAAAATAACTGATAAAAAAAAGCTGGGGGAGAACAGTTATGTACAGTGCTGGATTAATGTTCTTATTATTCTCGTCAGAGAAAAAAATCTCTGGCTATGATGTTTGTCATAAGACAATGCATTCAGTGGTGCTGGTAATGGCAGGGGCGCGGCAACACGGTGATGGTGTAGCCATTACTGGCGGGTGGTGGGGCAGATGGGGTAACCATTAATGGCCCTGTCGATGGCCATGGCTGCAGTGAGTGCAGGTACAACGATGCGCTGGATCCAGAAATATGTATGAGTAATGAGACAGTGATGGATAACGGGAGGCCATCCAGTATCGTACTGAGGAACTTGTTATCCGAGAACATATACAGACACTTACTTAACAACAATAGCCTCGTCCTCTCATCATAGCCACACATTGCAACATCTCCCCTCACCCGCTGTAACGCTCACACGAACAACAGTTGTCCAATAAAGACTCTTCTTGCAAAATGTCTTGGCATTATCCGGCGTGTCGTCAGTGTGTCTGTCATTCCATATAGACGAGGCAACACCGCTCCTAAAGCAGCTTGCTTGTAAACAGAGTGGTCGATGCGTGGAACAATCTTCAGAGTAGAGTAATCGAGGCTAGGACCCTAGGTAGCTTTAATAAAATGTCACATTAGTTGCACTTGTGTCCTTTTACTTTACATTGGACAAATATATGATGCGAGGGACTGGGTTTGATTGGTGTCGTGAGTACGGGAGTAAATTCTTGGGTAGCTTAGGGAAGGGGTGGTTTTGATAAGGATCTGCCTTGTATAGGCCAGTAGGCCTTCTGCTGTGTTCCTCCATTCTCATGTTGTTATGTACAGTGGTTCAGCGCAAGACCTGACCGTGGATACTGAAGGAAGGGGTAAAAGCCTTTTAGATTTTCCCAAATAAGGTTAAAATAACCAGCATCAATTTAAAACCCCAACGAAATATTAATTTCAAAAGAATCTTTAAAACTTCGTTGTATCATCTAAGAGATTCAGGAAAACTGGAAAATCGCGAACAGGGAAACAAAATTAAAGTGATGTACAGAAAATTCTAAACTACAGAGCAGAAGATGGGTAGAACACATGTCGAAAATTGTTGCCATCATCGATGATGTCTCCTGTGTGTCATTCATCTCTGTATTCGAAAAATAAACACAGAAGCAGTATGGAAATATAAACACATATGTAGTATAATGTGATCCTTTATTGACAACGTTTCGCCCACACAATGAGCTTTATCAAGTCACAAACAGATCTACCTGGGTGAAACATACGTGAGTATTTATAGGATGGAGTCAAGTGGAGAATCCTATAAATACTCACGTACCTTTCACCCAGGTAGATCTGTTTGTGACTTGATAAAGCTCACTGTGTGGGCGAAACGTTGTCAATAAAGAATCATATTATACTGTTTGTGTTTGTGTACGAATGGTATATAATACCGACAAGATGAGATTAAGACACATGTGCAACATCTGGGTATCTTTATTGTAGACGTTTCGCCATCCAGTGGCTTTATCAATATTGATAAAGCCACTGGATGGCGAAACGTCTACAATAAAGATACCCAGATGTTGCACATGTGTCTTAATCTCACTGTTTGTGTTTATTTTTCCATTGTGTCGATATTTTATACCATTTATTTCCATCTCTGTATTCGACTGACGAAGCCTGCAGCTCAGGCGGAACGTTTCGTCATTAAAGATTCTGAGTGTTATATATGTTTTACTCTACGATACAGAGGTGACTCATAATAAACACTTGTAAGACGTAAAGACTTGATTACAGCTGTGTTTGCTAACACGTACACTACCATCACTAGTTTGGAAACGCAAAACCTCGCTTAACTAAGCTAATCAAGTTCCACGACTAGATGACTCAGTGTTAGGTAAATGCACACAGATGCAACCAATACGTTTTATTGTTGCAGCGTTTCGCTCTCCAGGAGCTTTGTCAAGCCGTAACGGCGTGACAAACGTCCTAGAGAGCGATACGTTTCCACAATAAAATGCCACAATCGCTGCAACTCTGCCCATTTACCTAACACTTTATGGGTAATTCTACCATTATTACCAGATAACGGAAATGTGATAGAGTGGAGGGAGGTAACATTGAATATTCATGGACCCTCGCATAGTGTATACAAGACACAGTGAGTGCTATGGCGATTTATGATGCCGTAACCCCACACAGTATATCTTGTTAAAATACACTAGTACTGTAGTGCCTCTGTAAAAACAAGCCGGTACACGTAGGAGGGTGAGCAGCTCAGTGAGGAGGTACCTTATACCGCAATACGCAAATAACCTGCACATAGTAATAAAGTTGGTAGAATTACCGACAATATGTAAAGTAAAAGGACACAAGTGCAACTAATGTGACATTTATTGTGGCAACGTTTCGCTCTCCAGGAGCTTTATCAAGCCATTACAAACAATACATGGACACAGAGGGTATATAAAGGCTCAGAGTGAGGTGAATACTAGTGAGGTACCATTTCGATGTTCACTAGTGGTAGTAGTAGTAGTAGTAGTAGTGGTAGTGACAAAAGTAATACAATATGGTAGAGCAATTAATTCGTACATGAGTAAAAGGATATAAAAGCTATTACTTGTCCAACCTATTTTTATGTTACCCAAGTATTAGCTTTTATATCCTTTTACTCATGTACGAATTAATTGCTCTACCATATTGTATTACTTTTGTCACTACCACTACTACTACTACTACTACTACCACTAGTGAACATCGAAATGTAATAAAGTTGGTAGAATTACCGACAATATGTAAAGTAAAAGGACACAAGTGCAACTAATGTGACATTTATTGTGGCAACGTTTCGCTCTCCAGGAGCTTTATCAAGCCATTACAAACAATACATGGACACAGAGGGTATATAAAGGCTCAGAGTGAGGTGAATACTAGTGAGATACCATTTCGATGTTCACTAGTGGTAGTAGTAGTAGTAGTGGTAGTGACAAAAGTAATACAATATGGTAGAGCAATTAATTCGTACATGAGTAAAAGGATATAAAAGCTATTACTTGGGTAACATAAAAATAGGTTGGACAAATATAAACTGGAATGAGGCAGCTTGTTTCAGTGTTCACTCTCTGTGCTTTGTGTAGTATAACAGGAGAGACTATGTGATGGCAGGGTTTACTGTTTTCAGGAGGATTCTTGCTAAGACTTCGGAGATGGTGAAGCTGCCGTTGTTTTGTTTAATTGTATTCGAAACAGCGATCAGTGCTGATTCAAGGCACTTGCGTGTGCGGAAATTATTTTCTTTTATCACTAATTGGGCGTCTCTGAATTTCATAACATGATTGGTGGAATTTCGGTGTTGTACACAGGCGTTGTTTAAGTTGTCGTTCCTACATGCGTATATGTGTTCATTGAGGCGGGTGTCGAGGTTTCTTGCTGTTTCACCTACGTAGATCTTGTCACAGCCTCCACAGGGTATAGTGTAAACTCCTGCATTGACTGGTTCGTGGTGCTTGGGTTTTGTCCTGGTTAGATCCTTTATTGAAGTGGTAGAAGCGATGGCGACTCTGGTGTTAGCTTGTGAAAGTACTTTTGAGACGTTTAGTGCAACCTGGCTGTTGGGAAGAATTATAACTTTGAAGATTGAGACACTTATGCAGCATATGGAAATCTTTATTCAGGAAACGTTTCGCCACACAGTGGCTTCATCAGTCCAATACAAAGAGGAAGGCGTAAGGAGAGGAGGAGTATGAGGTAATCAGTCCCTCAGCCTGGAGTCGATGTGTTCAGTCCATCAATCTTCTACAAGATTGATGGACTGAACACATCGACTCCAGGCTGAGGGACTGATTACCTCATACTCCTCCTCTCCTTACGCCTTCCTCTTTGTATTGGACTGATGAAGCCACTGTGTGGCGAAACGTTTCCTGAATAAAGATTCCCATATGCTGCATAAGTGTCTCAATCTTCAACTTGTCGGTTTTTCAAACCATTCATCACAATTATAACTTTGTTGGGAGCGGTGTTGATGCGTGGAGAATTGATGATCTGAAGAGCTCTTTTCTTGCAGTCTTTGATGAAAAAAGAAGGAAATTGTAACTCAGTGAATGTTTGGTGAATGTAAGTACATTCCTCGTCAAGAAACTCAGGACTACAAATTCGGTATGCTCTTAGGAAAAACCCGATGATGATGCCTCTTTTGGTCTTGGTATCTTGACTGGAATAGAAGTGTGTGAGATCATTTTTATTGGTGGGTTTCCGATAAACTTGAAATCTTAGGTTGTTGTCTACTTTGTGAATGAGGACGTCGAGGAAAGGTAGCTTGTCATTGGACTCTTCTTCTAGTGTAAACTGGATCGCTGGTTCAACTGCGTTGAGCCTTGCCTGAAGATCCCGTACATCAAAACGTTTTGGAGTTATTACGAGGACATCGTCCACGTAACGTAACCAAGTGACGCTTGAAGGGATGATGTTGGCGAAGTGTTCGGATTCTAGGTGTTCCATGTATAAGTTGGCTAGGACGGCACTTATTGGGGACCCCAGTGCTCCACACAAACTAGCCGGAGTTCTTGCCAAACATCTTTCCTGCCTTCTGGGGACCATCAGCCCCGCTCATCTTAAACACTCAGGCGACCTTCTCAACCGCATCCGTAACCTCTCCATCCGTAACAAGAAACTAAGCAGTTTGGATGTGACTTCCCTCTTCACAAAAGTACCTACCAAAAAAGCCATCGAGGTTCTACGACGTAAAGTCAACCAGGACCTTAATCTTCCTTTACCTCCCGGAGATTTTGTTGACTTGATTGAACTCTGTGTTAACTTCAACTGTTTTTCCTTCAATAACAAGCTCTACAAACAAACCTACGGCATGGGAATGGGGTCCCCAATAAGTGCCGTCCTAGCCAACTTATACATGGAACACCTAGAATCCGAACACTTCGCCAACATCATCCCTTCAAGCGTCACTTGGTTACGTTACGTGGACGATGTCCTCGTAATAACTCCAAAACGTTTTGATGTACGGGATCTTCAGGCAAGGCTCAACGCAGTTGAACCAGCGATCCAGTTTACACTAGAAGAAGAGTCCAATGACAAGCTACCTTTCCTCGACGTCCTCATTCACAAAGTAGACAACAACCTAAGATTTCAAGTTTATCGGAAACCCACCAATAAAAATGATCTCACACACTTCTATTCCAGTCAAGATACCAAGACCAAAAGAGGCATCATCATCGGGTTTTTCCTAAGAGCATCCCGAATTTGTAGTCCTGAGTTTCTTGACGAGGAATGTACTTACATTCACCAAACATTCACTGAGTTACAATTTCCTTCTTTTTTCATCAAAGACTGCAAGAAAAGAGCTCTTCAGATCATCAATTCTCAACGCATCAACACCGCTCCCAACAAAGTTATAATTCTTCCCAACAGCCAGGTTGCACTAAACGTCTCAAAAGTACTTTCACAAGCTAACACCAGAGTCGCCATCGCTTCTACCACTTCAATAAAGGATCTAACCAGGACAAAACCCAAGCACCACGAACCAGTCAATGCAGGAGTTTACACTATACCCTGTGGAGGCTGTGACAAGATCTACGTAGGTGAAACAGCAAGAAACCTCGACACCCGCCTCAATGAACACATATACGCATGTAGGAACGACAACTTAAACAACGCCTGTGTACAACACCGAAATTCCACCAATCATGTTATGAAATTCAGAGACGCCCAATTAGTGATAAAAGAAAATAATTTCCGCACACGCAAGTGCCTTGAATCAGCACTGATCGCTGTTTCGAATACAATTAAACAAAACAACGGCAGCTTCACCATCTCCGAAGTCTTAGCAAGAATCCTCCTGAAAACAGTAAACCCTGCCATCACATAGTCTCTCCTGTTATACTACACAAAGCACAGAGAGTGAACACTGAAACAAGCTGCCTCATTCCAGTTTATATTTGTCCAACCTATTTTTATGTTACCCAAGTAATAGCTTTTATATCCTTTTACTCATGTACGAATTATTTGCTCTACCATATTGTATTACTTTTGTCACTACCACTACTACTACTACTACTACTACTACTACCACTAGTGAACATCGAAATGGTACCTCACTAGTATTCACCTCACTCTGAGCCTTTATATACCCTCTGTGTCCATGTATTGTTTGTAATGGCTTGATAAAGCTCCTGGAGAGCGAAACGTTGCCACAATAAATGTCACATTAGTTGCACTTGTGTCCTTTTACTTTACAACATCGAAATGGTACCTCACTAGTATTCACCTCACTCTGAGCCTTTATATACCCTCTGTGTCCATGTATTGTTTGTAATGGCTTGATAAAGCTCCTGGAGAGCGAAACGTTGCCACAATAAATGTCACATTAGTTGCACTTGTGTCCTTTTACTTTACAACCTGCACATAGAATGGAACGGATGATGTTTCGGTCCGAAATGTCGCCAAAACTTTCTTCTGTGTACGGGTTATTCGTGTACTAATAAGTGTAAGTTGATGGGGAATGAAGGAGACAGACAGATTGGTGGTTTATCAGCTGAGGAGACAACTGTTGACAGCATCAGTAAGAGAGAAGTCAAATGGACCTGTTTAAGAAATGGTATTGTAAATTGTTTATTATTATTATTTGGGACCTGAACAACGAAGCTAGGCTTAGGGAAGTGGGTGAACAAAGATAGTAACAAGAGTTTAGTACCCTGGAACAAGAACGATTGTACCGTGGGACAAGGACGATTGTATCGTGGGACAAGGATGATGGTACCGTGGGACAAGGACGATTGTATCGTGGGACAAGGACAATTGTATCGTGGGACAAGGACAATTGTATCGTGGGACAAGGACACTGTCACAACACCAAGAAGTTCTGTTGTCTGGGCACCAACAACGGTAAACTAACAGAAACCATCACAAGGACCAGTATAACAGGTGGCGTACCAGAGGGGTCAGTCCTGGGACCGGTTCTCTTTGTCATATACATAAAATTACGTCCCATGAATATACTACTACTACTACTACTACTACTACTACTACTACTACTACTACTACTACTACTACTACTACTACTACTATTACTACTACTACTACTACTAATATACTACTGCTGCTACAAACTACTGCTACTACAACTACCACTACTACTACTGCTACTACTACCACCACTACTACTATACTACTGCTAGTATGTTTGTATTTATGGTAGAACTTGCCCACATGTATGGCGAGAAGACTGTATAGCGCAAATCTGAGTGTGTCCAGCAGTGTGTCCAGCAACGTGTCCAGCAGTGTGTCCAGCAGTGTGGTAGCCCTGAAGATGATACCTGGAATCACACGCTAATCATTGAGACGACACCCAGAATCAGCAGCAGATCTCGAGGAACCAGTCTGGACGACCAGAATACGAGGTTTAAATCTTATCTACTACACGATGGGTCACTGAGGCTACGTATCACCGGTTCACCACCAGTCAAGAATACACAGATACCTAAAACACGGATTAAAGTATACTCGCAGTGTAAATACACCGAAGAACATGCATTTGGTGGTGTGAATATCATACGTCACCACGATATACGACACTCAGGCTTGATAATCATTGGCAAGTGACTACATATCATACTCTTTTATCTTTAATCAAGAGATGAATAAGTAGTTTACCTGGAGTTTCCTGGAGAGAGTTTCGGGGGTCAACGCCCCCGCGGCCCGGTCTGTGACCAGGCCTCCTTGTAATAATAGTAATAATAATAATAATAATAATAATAATAACTGATAACTACTACTACTACTACTACTACTACTACTACTACTACTACTACTACTACTACTACCACCACAACTACTACTATTACTACTACTGCTACGACTACTATTATCACTACTATTACTACTACTACTACTACTACTACTACTACTACTATTACTACTATTACTACTACTACTACTACTACTACTACCACCACCACCACCACCACCACCACCACTACTACTACTACTACTACTACTACTACTACTACTACTACTACTACTAATAATAATAATAATAATAATAATAATAATAATCTTTATTTCTTGCAGTAGATGATACAGCTGACGTAGACTTACGTGACATTACTGAATTAGTACACAAGGAGTCTTTTGTTATGCAGAGCGTTTCTGGCAGCTTAAGTTAATCTCCCCCAGGATGCGACCCAGAAAAGCCGACTAACACCCAGGTACGTACTGCTAGGTGAACAGGAACAGCAGGTGTAAAGAAACATGTGCCCAACATTTCACCCGTGCCGGGGATCGATCCCGGATCCCCTCAGTGTGTGAGCTGAGGACGCTACCAACCAAACCACGAGTCCAAAACTCAAGAAGGAAGTTTTGTCCTGCATTTCGGTCCAGGACCAATATCTTCTAGAGCGAGGGAGAGAGAAAATGGAATTATTAAACCAACGAAAGGTTTATTCTACGTGGATGATATAAAGTTATAGACAGCTGGAGAAAGCCAAAAAGACAGGTCGGGTGGAAGGGGGGGGGAAGGGTGAGGAGAAAGGTAGAAGACAGGTCAGAGGGGGGGAAGAGAGGGGCGAAGAGAAAGCCAAGGTCAGGTCAAGTCATATGCGTTCTGAAGTCTAGATCATTGTGACAGTTGTGCCAGGAAAGTCGACCATCTCCAGGAATACAGCCTGAGCTGTTGTTAAGTTAGGAGTGTTGGGCAGAAGATGTGAGTCAGCGTAGGTGTGAGTCAGCGTAGAAGGTGTGAGTCAGCGTAGAAGGTGTGAGTCAGCGTAGGTGTGAGTCATCGTAGGTGTGAGTCAGCGTAGAAGGTGTGAGTCAGCGTAGGTGTGAGTCATCGTAGGTGTGAGTCAGCGTAGAAGGTGTGAGTCAGCGTAGGTGTGAGTCATCGTAGGTGTGAGTCAGCGTAGAAGGTGTGAGTCAGCTAGGTGGGGCCTACGAGAGCTACAAGAGGAACACTTAACACAGGATCAGTTTATGGGATGGTCATGGCAGGTAGTTAAGGTACACAGTGCGAGTTATGGTACTTTATTCTGAAGACATTTCGCGAGTGACTGGCGACGTCTTCAGCGAGTAACTGCTTGTTGCTGTCTTTGTCATATTAGGAACCGTTCAGTGGTGCCTGCAATATGACAGGAGCTTGGTACCTGAAGGAGGTTTTCCCGACCAACCATGCTGTTACTGCTGGCCGCACACAGTACAACGTTCAAACTACAGTTTGGCTGGTCAGGAATTGATCCGAAGACCTTGTCAAGTTCTCTTATAAAGAGAACCAAAAGTTTGTTTGCCATTCCCTTTATGCACTGAGGGAGGGCGTTGATAAGTCGGGGACCTCTAACACTCATCGAATTTTCTCGTATTCGTTGCTCCTCTGATATTTTATTGGAGGTACTCTGCCCCGGGAGCACGTTCGGGATCAGTCCCTCCAGTGTGTTCCAGTTAATAATAATAATAATAATAATAATAATAATAATAATAATAATAATAATAATAATAATAATAATAATATCTTCATTTTTACAAGTACATGTACAAGGTATACAGTCCTAGCTGACATCAATGACATACTACTATATAGAAAGCCACTTGTTATGCTGAGCATTTCAGGCCAATTAGATCAATTTTGTCCCAGGATGCGACCCACACCAGTCGAATAACTCAGGTAGCTATTTTACTGATAGGGGAACATGGACAGCAGGTGTCTTAAGGAAATACGTCCTAATGGTTCCATCGGTACCGGGGATCGACCCCCGGACCTCAGCGTGTGAGGTGAGTGTGCTAGTAATCGAGCTACGGGACACCGTTCCAGGTAAGACATTGTTTCAGGACATGATGAATGGGTCTACCTGGAGTCTACCTGGAGGGCATTCCGGGGATCAACGCCCCCGCGCCCGGTCCACGACCAGGCTTCCCAGTAGATTAGGGCCTGATCAACGAAGCTGTTACTGCTGGCCGCACGCAATCCAACGTACGAACCACAGCCCGGCTGATCCGGCACCGTCTTTAGGTATCTGTCCAGCTCCCTCTTGAAGACATCCAGGGGTCTTCCGGTAATGCCCCTTATTGCTGGTGGGAGGCTGTTGAACAGTCTTGGGCCCCGGACACTTACTGCGTTTTCTCTTTTGTACCATTGACTCCCCTACTTTTCACTGGGGGTATGTTGCATCTTTTGCTTTCGTATGGAGTAATTGCTGTGTGCATATTAGGGACCAGTCCCTCCAGATGATGATCCTGTGGATGTCCACAGCCTCGGTAACACTGGTCCTGTGGGAGTCCACAGCCTCGGTAGTACTGGTCCTGTGGGAGTCCACAGCCTCGGTAGTACTGGTCCTGTGGGAGTCTACAGCCTCGGTAGTACTGGTCCTGTGGGAGTCCACAGCCTCGGTAGTACTGGTCCTGTGGGAGTCCACAGCCTCGGTAGTACTGGTCCTGTGGGACTCCACAGCCTCGGTAGTACTGGTCCTGTGGGAGTCCACAGCCTCGGTAGTACTGGTCCTGTGGGAGTCCACAGCCTCGGTAGTACTGGTCCTGTGGGAGTCCACAGCCTCGGTAGTACTGGTCCTGTGGGAGTCCACAGCCTCGGTAGTACTGGTCCTGTGGGAGTCCACAGCCTCGGTAGTACTGGTCCTGTGGGAGTCCACAGCCTCGGTAGTACTGGTCCTGTGGGAGTCCACAGCCTCGGTAATACTGGTCCTGTGGAAGTCCACAGCCTCGGTAGTACTGGTCCTGTGGAAGTCCACAGCCTCGGTAGTACTGGTCCTGTGGGAGTCCACAGCCTCGGTAGTACTGGTCCTGTTGGAGTCCACAGCCTCGGTAGTACTGGTCCTGTGGGAGTCCACAGCCTCGGTAGTACTGGTCCTGTGGGAGTCCACAGCCTCGGTAGTACTGGTCCTGTGGGAGTCTACAGCCTCGGTAGTACTGGTCCTGTGGGAGTCCACAGCCTCGGTAGTACTGGTCCTGTGGGAGTCCACAGCCTCGGTAGTACTGGTCCTGTGGGAGTCCACAGCCTCGGTAGTACTGGTCCTGTGGGAGTCCACAGCCTCGGTAGTACTGGTCCTGTTGGAGTCCACAGCCTCGGTAGTACTGGTCCTGTGGGAGTCCACAGCCTCGGTAGTACTGGTCCTGTGGGAGTCCACAGCCTCGGTAGTACTGGTCCTGTGGGAGTCCACAGCCTCGGTAATACTGGTCCTGTGAAAGTCCACAGCCTCGGTAGTACTGGTCCTGTGGAAGTCCACAGCCTCGGTAGTACTGGTCCTGTGGGAGTCCACAGCCTCGGTAGTACTGGTCCTGTGGGAGTCCACAGCCTCGGTAATACTGGTCCTGTGGGAGTCCACAGCCTCGGTAGTACTGGTCCTGTGGAAGTCCACAGCCTCGGTAGTACTGGTCCTGTGGGAGTCCACAGCCTCGGTAGTACTGGTCCTGTGGGAGTCCACAGCCTCGGTAGTACTGGTCCTGTGGGAGTCCACAGCCTCGGTAATACTGGTCCTGTGGAAGTCCACAGCCTCGGTAGTACTGGTCCTGTGGGAGTCCACAGCCTCGGTAGTACTGGTCCTGTGGGAGTCCACAGCCTCGGTAATACTGGTCCTGTGGAAGTCCACAGCCTCGGTAGTACTGGTCCTGTGGGAGTCCACAGCCTCGGTAGTACTGGTCCTGTGGGAGTCCACAGCCTCGGTAGTACTGGTCCTGTGGGAGTCCACAGCCTCGGTAATACTGGTCCTGTGAAAGTCCACAGCCTCGGTAGTACTGGTCCTGTGGAAGTCCACAGCCTCGGTAGTACTGGTCCTGTGGGAGTCCACAGCCTCGGTAGTACTGGTCCTGTGGGAGTCCACAGCCTCGGTAGTACTGGTCCTGTGGGAGTCCACAGCCTCGGTAATACTGGTCCTGTGGAAGTCCACAGCCTCGGTAGTACTGGTCCTGTGGGAGTCCACAGCCTCGGTAGTACTGGTCCTGTGGGAGTCCACAGCCTCGGTAATACTGGTCCTGTGGAAGTCCACAGCCTCGGTAGTACTGGTCCTGTGGGAGTCCACAGCCTCGGTAGTACTGGTCCTGTGGGAGTCCACAGCCTCGGTAATACTGGTCCTGTGGAAGTCCACAGCCTCGGTAGTACTGGTCCTGTGGGAGTCCACAGCCTCGGTAGTACTGGTCCTGTGGGAGTCCACAGCCTCGGTAGTACTGGTCCTGTGGGAGTCCACAGCCTCGGTAGTACTGGTCCTGTGGGAGTCCACAGCCTCGGTAGTACTGGTCCTGTGGGAGTCCACAGCCTCGGTAGTACTGGTCCTGTGGGAGTCTACCCGGACTCACGGTCTGAGTAACGTGAGTAGCACTATACGAATGTATGTACATATAAAACAAAATCCTCTATATAGATGTGCATCACACCTGTCTCCTAGTGGCAAAGAGGCGGGTCCAGGAACTGGACCTCAATACCCTCAAACACAGAGGAATCAAAGGTAAACTGCCACAGCGGAGGTCAGATATTTCTGCTTGAGAGAAAAACTGGGAAGAGAAAAATGCAAGGATCAGAATTTCTAGTGATCTTTCTAGTTTATATAATTGACTTATATAGAAGGAACGACTTTCTAATTTATATAAATGAGTCGCCAGAAGGAATGACTTTCTAATTTCTATAAGCCTGTTGGACGATGATGCAAAAATCCCATGGAAAATAAGCAATAAAAATGACCGTAAATCTATTGTAGAAAACGTAGGTGAAAAATGGAAGAAAATGGGACGGGCGATGGAACTTAAGGTAGATGAGTTGCATGTAATGGAAAGGAGAAGTATGTAGCCTTTAGTAAAATATTTAAATTTTCACACAGAGGGACTGAACACATTGACTCAAGGCTGAGGGACTGATTACCTCAAACTCCTCATCTTCCACCATTCATCTCTGTACTAGACTGAGGAAGCCACTTGTTAGCGAAACGTTACCACAACAAAGATTCCCAGAATGTTGCAAAAGTGCCAAATTCTTCGACTTAGTTATTATCACTGACAAAATATGACGCTTCCATAACTCTCTGGACTATAACAATAAACATTTTCTATGAGTGAGGTGTTAAGAAAAGAAAAGAAAAAAAGATTTTCACAAAATATAACAGACTAAGACTGGAATATGTGGCGTTGGTAGTGTGTCCCGTAGCTCAGTTGGTAGCGCACTCACCTCACACACTGACGTCCGGGGTTCGATCCCCGGTATAGATGGAAACATGAGGACTTCCTTTCTTAAGGGGCACCTAAGTACCCTTGTCTTCTAATGATATTCTCATTTTTCCACTATAATCAACCTTGTCCACAATTACTATTGCATATGCTCTGTCTGCTTCGTAAGGTGAAGTCCAGGATATTTCCTTAATTCAGGGTATACCTTAACAAATCTTTGAGGACAATTGTGTTGCAGAGGTGTGAGCTTTGCACACACCTCTGCAACACAAAGCTCACACCTCTGCAAAGGAAAGGAGATTACACATAAATAACCTGCACTAATCTGTGCATTGTTTCAGTCACGGTATTGTACCTTAATATTGTGTTCGTGAGAAGGAGACGCGGTAACTTAATAAATGACCACGAAAGAATATGTAAGGAATATTTCTTAACGCCGACAGGGAGAACAAGACACCGCGACAATAACTTACAGGAGAACAGAAGGCAAAGGAATAATAATGAGGCCTCTTAACTGGAACATCATCACGAATAATTAATATTAATCGTACGACTTAAGCAATACGTACAAAAGTAAAAACGTCTTGTTAAGCTCGAAATAAATGGTATAAAATACCGACACAATGGAAATATAAACACATATGCAGTATAATGTGATTCTTTATTGACAACGTTTCGCCCACACAGTGGGCTTTATCAAGTCACAAACAGATCTGTTTGTGGCTTGATAAAGCCCACTGTGTGGGCGAAACGTTTAATAAAGGATCACATTATACTGCATATGTGTCCCGTCTTGGTAAGCTGCTCTCTCCTATGGGTGGGTTATCTGTGTTGTTCCGGTCATGGTATTGTGTCTTGTTGTTCTTTGTGTACTCAAAGAACTGTTTTCAAGAACCCTATCAAAAGAGTCTCTGGGGGCTTTGTGTATACTCGAACCAATGCTCGAGTATACATCACCAGTGTGAAGCCCACATATGACGTTACACGTTATGTAATTCCAGGGGTTACGAGGCACAGCCATAGAGGTACCTAAGTCAGTGATATAAGACTATGTATTGAACATCAGTCCTAGAATACGCAGCACCAGAGTGGAGCCTACCAGGAGAGAAATGTGAAGGGAATTTAAGAAAAGCATAACAGAGAGGCGAACCAAATGGAACATAATCATAACGTAGAAATTACCGAAGAACAAGGATGAGTAGGTAGAGACAAGAGGCTGGAGATGGGAAAGGAAACAACCGGGAGACAAATACTGAGGATAATACTGATACACAAATTATAAATGCAATCCAGTATAGCACTGTATAAGATAACTTATATGAGAAAAAAAGTCTTAGAAAACCATGAAGTATGTAGCTGGGTGACTGTGGATCACTGGTAAAGAAAACACATACCGTACAACTAACTTTTATTGAGAGAAACAATTCGCTCAGTGAAGAGCTTGATCATCCTAACTTGACAGAGCTCTACACACACCAAAATATTGTCCTAGTGAAAGAATTTTCCGCAATCTTATTTTTTCTCCACTACTGCCATCGGGATGTCATCCAGAGCCACAGGAATCCTACCTGGCACCTACAATAACTCTGGTCTGAGTCAACCATCTTCCAGGAACAACTGACTGTCACGTGTTAGTGATCACAGATGATGTACATAAATAACTCATTACAAGAAACCTCAAGACACTTACGGCAGGTTGCTGGAATAATCAAGGACATAGTTGCCAGCGTACACGGAGACAAGAAGAAAAAGAGCAGTAAAGAGAGATGGGAGAGAAGAGAGGAGACCAGTAATCTTTCATCACACGAGAGATGGACAACTCACGGGTAGGTAGGTAAGGTTTGTCAGGAAATAGGGGAAGTGTTTCCTGACGCGGGTCTTGGTCGTATAATGACCCGCCACTGGAGCTTTTGGTCATCTGACCGAGGCCTTCCACTGGCTTACCCGTCCACTAATTTAAAAATTATGGTTGTAATTATAGTATAACATAACGACATAAACCCGAACGTAAATATTACATCCAACCTATCTCTCCAAAAACACTGGTGTTTAGAAATTCCGAGAGTGACATTTAGATCAGTACAGATTCAGAGTCGTATAAGATCATAAATTGAAGTTCAATCCTAGAATACGCAGCACCAGAATCGAGCCTACATCTAAAAATCACAAAGACAGTAAGAAAAAAATACAGATTCGCATCAAGACTGTCACCGGAACTAAGGAACAGAAGCTACGATGACTAACCAACGTAAATTTAATGATGGTGTAAGAACGGGGAGCAAGGGGAGACATGATCACGACATGCAAAATATTCATGAGAATACACGGGATGTACAACGACACTGATTAGTACGAGAAAAATCGAGACGAGGGGACACACACACACTGAATCATGCCGAGGGACACTAAAATTTCAGCACCGGACGCCCAGTTGAATCACAGACACGCCGAGTGTATGTACTTGTAGAAAAAAACTATTATTATTGTTATTATTATTATTATTATTATTATTATTATTGTTATTATAATAATAATAATAATAATAATAATAATAATAATAATTATTATTATTGTTTTTGTTGTTGTTATTTTTATTTAAACTCTCAGAGTATTACTGAAACGGAAATGCAGTAGACTCGTCCACCAGTGAAAAGTCAGGTGACTGAGCCTAGACCTGAAGCTCTGTATCCAGAAAATTATTAGTTTTAAAGCTTATCGAGTAATCACAGGTCGCTGGTTGAGAAAGGCACATGAGCACACACACACTAGGACGCGTATATCGGAAAACGTTTCGGTCGTGGGAAGTGATCAAAGTCCCAGAACCGACACGTTTCCTTCGTAAATATGTCCTAGTGTTTATTTATGTTTCTTACTACATCACTCTGTGGGTTACTGTTACCAAGGTTTGTACGGCACAGGTCACTCACAGGTCACTCATAGGTCATTCACAGGTCACTCATAGGTCATTCACAGGTCACTCATAGGTCACTTACAAGTCACTCACAAGTCACTCACATGTCACTCACATGTCACTCACATGTCACTCACATGTCACTCACAGGTCACTCACAAGTCACTCACAGGTCATTCACATGTCACTTACAATTCACTCACAGGTCACAAGTCACTCACAGGTCATTCACAGGTCACTTACAAGTCATTCACAGGTCACTCACATGCCACCCACAGGTCACTCACAAATTACTCACAGGTCACTCACAAGTCACAGGTCACTCACAGGTCACAGGCCACTTACAAGTCATTCACAGGTCACTCACAGGTCACCCAAAGATCACTCACAGGTCACTCACAGGTCACTCACCTGCTCACTACCACCAAATATACTTCCATTCTTAAACCTGGAGTTACGATCAACTTTGGGTGGCCATACGCTGTAAAATATACAACTCTTAATGTGTGTACATTTAGGAAAGCATACATCTAAGTGTGTATGTTCTGAGAAATACACATCTCTGTGTCTACACACGCTAAGAAATATACATCTCTGTAAATATACACATCTCGATGTATATTCACAGAGATGTGTGTACACTGAGACATAACTGTAACTATATAACTGTATAACATAAACTACATAACTGTAACAACTGATAGGATGGATAATGAGAACATTCAAGACAAGAGATGCTAAGCCAATGATGATCTTTTTCTAAATCACTTATTCTTTCTAGGCTGGAAAACTGATGTACATTAACATTCCCATTCATGGCAGGTGAAATTGCATAGCTAGAGTATATACAGAGAACCTTTACTGCACGTATAAGTTCCATCAAACACCTTAACTACTGGGAGCGCCTGGAAACACTTGATTTGTACTCACTAGAGTGCAGGCGAGAGAGATACTGTATCATAATCTACACCTGGAAGATTCTGGAGGGACTGGTCCCTAATATGCACACAGCAATCACTCCATACGAAAGCAAAAGACTTGGCAGGCGATGCAACATACCCCCAGTGAAAAGTAGGGGCGTCACTGGTACACTAAGAGAAAACACAATAAGTGTCCGGGGCCCAAGATTGATCAACAGCCTCCCACCAGCAATAAGAGGCATTACGGAAAGACCCCTGGTTGTCTTCAAGAGGGAGCTGGACAGATACCTAAAGACGGTGCCGGATCAGCCGGGCTGTGGTTCGTACGTTGGATTGCGTGCGGCCAGCAGGAACAGCCTCGTTGATCAGGCCCTGATCCACCGGGAGGCCTGGTCGTGGACCCGGCCGCGGGGGCGTTGATCCCCGGAATGCCCTCCATGTAGACTCCAGGTAGACATGGTTACGCACACACACACACATACACACACACAAGACAATAACGGATGCAATCTTCCCACTAGGATTTCAGATACTGAGGAAAGATAGAAGGAGCAGAGGGGGGAGGAGGGGTTGCACTGCTGGTAAAAAAAAGATGGAAATTTGAGGAAATGGGAGGCATGGACAAGACTGGAGAAAGAGAATACATAGTAGGTATGCTCCAGTCTGGGGAGCACAAGATAGTCATTGCAGTGATGTATAATCCACCACAAAACTGCAGGAAGCCAAGAGAGAAATATGAAGAGAGCAACAGAGCAATGGTGGACACACTGGCTGAGTTGGCAAGAAGAGTTCACTCGAGCAAAGCAAAGTTACTTGTTATGGGCGATTTCAACCACAGGGAGATTGGGAAAACCTGGAGCCACGCGGGGGTCCCGAAACATGGACAGCCAAGATGATGGATGTGGTACTGGAAAACCTCATGCATTAACATGTTAAGGACACTACCAGAGAGAGAGAGAGAGGAGGATGAACCAGCAAGACTGGACCTTGTGTTCACCCTGAGCGGTTCAGACATCGAGGACATTACATATGAGAGGCCCCTAGGAGCTAGTGACCACGTGGTTCTGTGCTTTGAATACATAGTAGAGTTACAAGTGGAGAGGATAGCAGGAGTTAAATGGGAAAAGCCAGACTATATAAAAGGGGAGACTACATAGGTTTGAGGAACTTCCTGCAGGATGTTCAGTGGGACAGAGAACTGGTAGGAAAGTCGGTAAACAAAATGATGGAATATGTAACAACAAACTCCAAGGAGGCAGAGGAAAGGTATGTGAGGAGCTCAACATGAGATTTAAGGAAGTATTTACAGTGGAGACAGGAAGGGCTCTGGGAAGACAGCACAGAGGGGAACACCAACAGGGAATATACCAACAAGTAATGGATGACATACAAACAACGGAGGAGGAGGTGCAGAAGCTGCTAAGTGACCTTGATACCTCAAAGGCGATAGATCTGGACATCTCCCCGTGGGTCCTTAGAGAAGGAGCAAAAATGCTGTGAGAGCCGCTAACCACAATCTTCAATACATCCCTTGAAACTGGGGAACTACCTGAGGTATGGAAGATGGCAAATGTTGGCCCCATTTTTAAGAAAGGAGACAGAAACGAGGCACTAAAATACAGACCTGTGTCCCTGACGTGTATAGTATGCAAAGTCATGGAGAAGATTATCAGGAGGAGAGTGGTGGAGCGCCTGGAACGGAACAAGATTATAAACGATAACCAGCACGGATTCATGGGAGGCAAATCCTGGGTCACAAACCTTCTGGAGTTTTATGACAAGGTAACAGAAGTAAGACACGAGAGAGAGGGGTGGGTTGATTGCATTTTCCTGGGCTGCAGGAAGGCCTTTGACACAGTTTCTCACAAAAGAGTAGTGCAGAAGCTGGAGGATCAGGCGCATATAAAAGGAAGGGCACTGCAATGGATCAGAGAATACCTAACAGGGAGGCAACAACGAGTCATGGTATGTGATGAGGTATCACAGTGGGCGGCCGTGACTAGCGGGGTCCCACAGGGGTCAGTCCTCGTACCAGTGCTATTTTTGATATATGTGAATGGCATGATGGAAGGGATAGGCCCAGAAGTGTCCCTATTCGCAGATGATGTGAAGCTAATGAGAAGAATTAAATCAGATGAGGATCAGGCAGGACTAGAAAGAGACCTGGACAGGTTGGACACGTGGTTCAACAACTGGCTTCTCGAATTCAACCGTGCTAAATGCAAAGTCATGAAGACTGGGGAAGAGCAAAGAAGACCGCAGACAGAGTATAGGCTAGGTGGACAAAGACTGCAAACCTCACTCAAGGAAAAAGATATTGGGGTGACCATAACACCGAGCACGTCTCCGGAGGCACACATCAACCAGATAACTGCTGCAGCATATAGGCGCCTGGCAAACCTGAGAATAGCATTCCGATACCTTAGTAAGGAATCGTTCAAGACACTGTACACTGTGAATGTCAGGCCCATACTGGAGTATGCAGCACCAGTTTGGAACCCATACCTGGTCAAGCACGTCAAGGAATTAGAGAAAGTACAAAGGTTTGCAACAAGGCTAGTTCAGGAGCTCAGGGAAATGTCGTACGAGGAAAGGTTGAGGGAAATCGGACTGACGACACTTGAGGACAGGAGGGTCATGGAAGACATGATAACGACATACAAAATAATGCGTGGAATAGATAAGGTGGACAGAGACAGGATGTTCCAGAGAGGGGACACAGACACAAGGGGTCACAGTTGGAAGGTGAAGACTCAGATGAGTCAAAGGGATGTTAGGAAATATTTCTTCAGTCATAAAGTAGTCAGGACGTGGAACAGCCTGGCAAGTGAGGTAGTGGAGGCAGGAACCATACATAGCTTTAAGATGACATATGATAAAGCTCATGGAGCTTTATCATACCTCAATTAGGTGAGTACAATTAGGTGAGCGCGCACACACACACACACACACACACACACACACACACACACACACACACACACACACACACACACACACACACACACACACACACACACACACACACACACACACACACACACACACACACACACACACACACACATCTATCGAAACAGGGAGATTGCCTGAGGCATGGAAGACAGCAAATGTAGTCCCAATCTTTAAAAAACGGAGACAGACATGAAGCACTAAACTACAGACCAGTGTCACTGACATGTATAGTATGCAAAATCATGGAGAAGATTATCAGGAGAAGAGTGGTGGAACACCTAGAAAGGAATGATCTCATCAACAGCAGCCAGCATGGTTTCAGGGACGGGAAATCCTGGAGTTCTATGACATGGTGACAGCAGTAAGACAAGAGAGAGAGGGGTGGGTGGATTGCATTTTCTTGGACTGCAAGAAGGCGTTTGACACAGTTCCACACAAGAGATTGGTGCAAAAACTGGAGGACCAAGCAGGGATAACAGGGAAGGCACTACAATGGATCTGGGAATACTTGTCAGGAAGACAGCAGCGAGTCATGGTACGTGGCGAGGTGTCAGAGTGGGCACCTGTGACCAGCGGGGTCCCACAGGGGTCAGTCCTAGGACCAGTGCTGTTTCTGGTATTTGTGAACGACATGACGGAAGGAATAGACTCTGAGGTGTCCCTGTTTGCAGATGACGTGAAGTTGATGAGAAGAATTCACTCGATCGAAGACCAGGCAGAACTACAAAGGGATCTGGACAGGCTGCAGACCTGGTCCAGCAATTGGCTCCTGGAGTTCAATCCCACCAAGTGCAAAGTCATGAAGATTGGGGAAGGGCAAAGAAGACCGCAGACGGAGTACAGTCTAGGGGGCCAGAGACTACAAACCTCACTCAAGGAAAAAGATCTTGGGGTGAGTATAACACCAGGCACATCTCCTGAAGCGCACATCAACCAAATAACTGCTGCAGCATATGGGCGCCTAGCAAACCTCAGAACAGCATTCCGACATCTTAATAAGGAATCATTCAGGACCCTGTACACCGTGTACGTTAGGCCCATATTGGAGTATGCGGCACCAGTTTGGAACCCACACCTAGCCAAGCACGTAAAGAAACTAGAGAAAGTGCAAAGGTTTGCAACAAGACTAGTCCCAGAGCTAAGAGGTATGTCCTACGAGGAGAGGTTAAGGGAAATCAACCTGACGACACTGGAGGACAGGAGAGATAGGGGGGACATGATAACGACATACAAAATACTGAGAGGAATTGACAAGGTGGACAAAGACAGGATGTTCCAGAGATTGGACACAGTAACAAGGGGACACAGTTGGAAGCTGAAGACACAGATGAATCACAGGGATGTTAGGAAGTATTTCTTCAGCCACAGAGTAGTCAGTAAGTGGAATAGTTTGGGAAGCGATGTAGTGGAGGCAGGATCCATACATAGCTTTAAGCAGAGGTATGATAAAGCTCACGGCTCAGGGAGAGTGACCTAGTAGCGATCAGTGAAGAGGCGGGGCCAGGAGCTCGGACTCGACCCCCGCAACCTCAACGAGGTGAGTACAACTAGGTGAGTACACACACACACACACACACACACACATTAAGGGAAATCGGCCTGACGACACTGGAGGACAGGAGGGTCAGGGGAGACATGATAACGACATATAAAATACTGCGTGGAATAGACAAGGTGGACAAGGACAGGATGTTCCAGGGAGGGGACACAGAAACAAGAGGCCACAATTGGAAGTTGAAGACACAAATGAGTCAGAGAGATAGTAGGAAGTATTTCTTCAGTCATAGAGTTGTAAGGCAGTGGAATAGCCTAGAAAATGACGTAGTGGAGGCAGGAACCATACACAGTTTTAAGACGAGGTTTGATAAAGCTCATGGAGCGGGGAGAGAGAGGGTCTAGTAGCGACCGGTGAAGAGGCGGGGCCAGGAGCTAGGACTCGACCCCTGCAACCACAAATAGGTGAGTACAAATAGGTGAGTACACGCACACACACGCGCACACACGCACACGCACACACACACGCACACACACACACACACGCACGCACACACGCACACACGCACACACACATACACGCACACACACACACACACACACACACACACAAACACACACACACACACACACACGCACACATACACACACACACACACACAGGAACTTGATATCGATCGCTACTAACACGTACATGTAACGAAGCGGTAAGCTGAGGCGGGGCCAGGAGCTAACACCCGACCCTTCCAACCACATATAAGCGAGTACAGTAAACAGAGGGCATGTGTACTCACCGCTCTTCTGGTATGTGTACTGGACACTGGAATTGTACTGGTCGCTGGCAGGGGATGTGTACTGGTCACTGGCAGTGGGTGTGTATTGGTAACTGGTAGGGTGTGCGTACTGGACACTGGCAGGGGGTGTGTACTGGACACTGGCAGGGGGTGTGTACTAGTCACTGGTAGGGGGTGTGTACTGGACACTGGAAGGGGTCTGTGTACTTGTCACTGGCAGGGGGTGTTCACTGGTCACTGGCAGGGGTGTGTACCGGTCACTGGCAGGGGTCTGTGTACTGGTCACTGGCAGGGGGGTGTACTTGTCACTGGCAGGGGGTGTGTGCTGGTCACTGGCAGGGGTGCAGATACTGGTCACTGGCAAGGCGTGTGCACTGGTCACAACCAGGGGTTGTAGTGCCCACATGTAGGGTATGTAGCACTTCCTTGCCCTAGCTTGATTTCAAGATGCTACAAGAATGCCACACTCTCTCTTCTCTGTCCTCACATACTTCCCCATCAATGTGTCACTTTGCTACGTCTTTTTCCGTTAATGTCTTTCAGCACAAAGTCTGTGTCTTCATCGGTACATTTATTTCCACTTAAAAGGATGTCTGGTCTGTATCTTTAATGTTCAGTCTTTTTAAAGCACTGATAAATGCAAAACTGTATTTACATTTATTAGTTCATGATGCAAAGGCCAAGCAAGCGCTTCGCTCCGCGATAGTAAGGAACGCTTATAGACGTGTGTGGCAGCAGCAACAGGAGCAGTGGCAGCAGCAACAGGAGCAGTGGCAGCAGCAACAGGAGCAGTGGCAGCAGCAACAGGAGCAGCGGCAGATGCCACAAGACCCAACTCGAGCGAGGTGCTCAGAGCGAAGGACTGGGCTACAGGTGAGAGACAGGAAGAGAGGTGCTTACAACGCGAGGGATGGACGCGGTATGGAGCGCAGGCAGATGGCTTGACCCCGGACGATCTCCTGCAGGGATCCTTCGACTCCTTCACACGCTCACTCCATACAGGGCTTTCCGACACACCTAACTAGAAAGAGAGAGACAGGAAGAGAGGTGCTTATAACACGAGGGGTGAACTGGGCGATCTCCTACAGAGATTCATAGGCTTCTACAGGAGATCGCCCAGGACTTCCCATCACACGTAACTGCATCCTCAACTGAAAAATTCCTTGGATAGAGCCGGGTGAGAGGGGTTGGATTTGAGTGGGACTTGCACATGAGTTAATAAGGTTATCAGAGCTTATTCCTTGGGTAGCACTGAAAATGGGTTAGACAAATATTTTTCTTAGTGGGTCTGGGTTTGAGAAGAACCTGCCTAGCATGATCCGATAGGCCTGATGCAGTATTCCTAATTTTTTATGTTCTTAAGAGAGCTATCGACCAGTTAGCAGTGGAGAAGAGCTGTGTGTCCGGCTACTAGGCCAGGAGTGCTCCCGGAATCCAGTTGACCTCGATGTGAAAAGAGAATCCCAACTTTCCCGTGAAGAACATGCAGGCCAATATTGATGTGTGACGTGTGACTATGGCCAAGCATCTGCTGGAGGCCTCGCCCTCATATTGAACCTTCCAACCTAGTATCTGGGCTGCTCTGAACCTGAAACAGAATAGCAATGCTTCAGAATCCGAACATGGTAGTATCAGCGCTGCCCTTGACCTGAACACGATAGCATAATCAGGACTGCCTCAGAACCTGAATATAGAATATAACAAGAACTGCTTCAGAACTTGAGTATACAATGTAACACCAGCACTGCTTCAGAACCTGAATAAACAGCACTCCGATTCAGACATGTAAACATCCGAGCAAGAGTGCACTCAGTGCCCTAGTGCACTTCATATAAGCCACGTGTGCACCAGTGACACAATTATACCTGTCTTCTACTCTTCCTACTAATCACGTTCAGCTGTAGCATGCGTAATTAACCAAGGTAGCCTGGCTGGCCACTTAATGGAGATGTTCTCTTCTCAGATATCACTGTTAATATGGGACCTCAGCCAGCAGGTGCTTGCTCCCTCAAAATGACTGACTTCATTATGTTAACTTTTATATATAAGTATATATATATATATATATATATATATATATATATATATATATATATATATATATATATATATATATATATATATATATATATATATATGGTATAAACATTGGTAATAAATACCGACAAGTTGGTTTAGAAAGACACGTAAGCAAACACTATAACATATTTATTAGAAAACGTTTCGGTCCTGGGACCTTGATCACTTCTAACATGCAGAGGTAGAAAGACATTATATATATAGGCGGAGAGTGAGATGTGACGCACGTGACCTGAGGAATGTCATAAGAACATAAGAATGGAGGAACACTGTAGAAGGCCTACTGGCCCATGCGAGGCAGGTCCTTATCAAAACAACCTCTACCTATGATGAGGACGGGTAGACGATGAAATCATGTGACTCCTGTGTTGTTGGGTTGGTGCTGCTTAAGTATCATGTATGCCAATGTTTTTTTTTTTTTTTTTTTTTCTGGGCACCATCAGTCAAGCCCACCTCAAACACTCAGGTGACCTTCTCTCCCGAATTTCCAACCTGAATGTCAAAAACAAAAGCATGGCTTCCTTCGATGTCACAGCCCTCTTTACCAACGTTCCTACTGACGCTGCAATCAACATTCTGAGACAGAGGCTCACTGAAAACCACGACCTCCCTTTACCTCTTCTAGATTTCATCAATCTAGTGGAACTTTGTGTTAATTTCAACTTCTTCAAGTATCAGGACAACTGTTACAAACAATGCTTTGGGATGGCAATGGGCAGCCCGCTCAGTGCTGTGCTTGCCAACCTCTTCATGGAAAACCTGGAGACAGAGAAATTCAGCAGCCTCATTCCCAACACCGTTACCTGGCTAAGATACGTTGATGATATATTGGTTTTCTATCCGAGACGTCTCAATATCCAGGCCCTTCTCAACAAGATCAATGCAGTTGAACCATCAATAAAGTTTACACTTGAACTCGAAAATGATGGCAAACTTCCTTTCCTCGACGTTCTACTGTGCAGATCTCCCGACAGTGACAAACTTCTCTTCAAAGTGTATAGAAAACCTACCAACAAGGACGATCTTATACACTTTTATTCACACCAAGACACCCGCACTAAGAGAGGAGTCCTCATTGGCTTCTTCTTGAGAGCTCTTCGCATCTCCAGCCCTTGTTTTCTAGAAGAAGAATGCACTTACATAACACAAGCCTTTACACGTCTTCAGTTCCCATCTTTCTTCATCCGAGATTGCAGACTCAAGGCACAAGCTATCCTCAACAAACCGCCCATGGAACAGCCCCCAAAACAGTTCATAGTACTCCCATGTTGCCACGAATACTCGCCGGGCACTTGCTATGAGTAACATCAACGTTTCCACCATAAACACATCATCTATCAAAGACCTCACTACGAAACGCAGCCCCACACCTCTAACTTCTACAGCAGGCGTCTACACTATCCCCTGTGGGTTCTGTCCCAAGAAATATGTAGGCGAGACAGGCAGAGATCTTGCAGTCCGCCTGAATGAGCATCGAAATGCCTCACACAGAGACGATGTAAGGTACGCCTGTGTCCTCCACAGAGACTCCACGGGGCATTTGATGAACTGGAACGAGCCACAACTCGTTCTCACCGAACCAGACCTCAGACGCCGACGGTGCCTAGAAGCCTCACTAATCGCCGTCACCGACACTATAGAACGCAACACTGGAAACTACAAAATTTCAAAAACATTGGCATACATGATACTTAAGCAGCACCAACCCAACAACACAGGAGTCACATGATTTCATCGTCTACCCGTCCTCATCATAGGTAGAGGTTGTTTTGATAAGGACCTGCCTCGCATGGGCCAGTAGGCCTTCTACAGTGTTCCTCCATTCTTATGTTCTTATGACATTCCTCAGGTCACGTGCGTCACATCTCACTCTCCGCCTATATATATAATGTCTTTCTACCTCTGTATGTTAGAAGTGATCAAGGTCCCAGGACCGAAACGTTTTCTAATAAATATGTTATAGTGTTTGCTTACGTGTCTTTCTAAACCATATATATATATATATATATATATATATATATATATATATATATATATATATATATATATATATATATCTTGGGCGTGTTTCTTTACATCGGTTGTCTATGTTCACCATCAGTAATAATAGGTACCTGGGAGTTAGTCGACTGGTGTGGGTCGCATCCTGGGACAAAACTGACCTAATTTGCCCGAAATGCTCAGCATAACAAGCGGCTTTCTATAGAGTAGTATTTTATTGATGTCAGCTAGGCCTGTATACCTTGTACATGTGCTTGTAGAAATAAAGATATATTATTAATATAGCAAAATTCTCAATGTGAGAGCACACATGATTTGACTGGTGTTACCAGTGGCATTATATCTCGTCTTGAAAGTTCTCGTTATCCACCCTATGTTTTTTTTTTTTGTCTTATTGTGTCCTCCAGATGATAGATCATCTGGCATTATTATGACCAAGTCTTCCATATGTTCCTTTCTTTCCACGAAATTATATTCCCGTGTTTTGTATACACTTCTGAGTTCTTCATTCTTTCCGTATGTGAGCAGTTACAGTTTGTTATTAATGAATGAGAAAAAAAATCAGTCCGGGTAGACATGGCAAATGCCCATGCCCATGCTCTGCTGAGTCCACATAATCCTCTCAGCAGTCATGCTGAACTAATGCTCTTATCTAAAGATACGTCAAGCGGGAGTGGTGGCTTACAGGAGTGGTGGTTCACAGTATGGGTGGCTTACAGGAGGGGTGGCTCACAGTATGGGTGGCTTACAGGAGGGGTGGCTCACAGTATGGGTGGCTTACAGGAGGGGTGGCTCACAGTATGGGTGGCTTACAGGAGGGGTGGCTCACAGTATGGGTGGCTTACAGGAGGGGTGGCTCACAGTATGGGTGGCTTACAGGAGGGGTGGCTCACAGTATGGGTGGCTTACAGGAAGGGTGGCTTACAGTATGGGTGGCTTACAGGAGGGGTGGCTCACAGTATGGGTGGCTTACAGGAGGGGTGGCTCACAGTATGGGTGGCTTACAGGAGGGGTGGCTCACAGTATGGGTGGCTTACAGGAAGGGTGGCTTACAGGAAGGGTGGCTTACAGTATGGGTGGCTTACAGGAGGGGTGGCTCACAGTATGGGTGGCTTACAGGAGGGGTGGCTCACAGTATGGGTGGCTTACAGGAGGGGTGGCTCACAGTATGGGTGGCTTACAGGAGGGGTGGCTCACAGTATGGGTGGCTTACAGGAGGGGTGGCTCACAGTATGGGTGGCTTACAGGAGGGGTGGCTCACAGTATGGGTGGCTTACAGGAGGGGTGGCTCACAGTATGGGTGGCTTACAGGAGGGGTGGCTCACAGTATGGGTGGCTTACAGGAGGGGTGGCTCACAGTATGGGTGGCTTACAGGAGGGGTGGCTCACAGTATGGGTGGCTTACAGGAGGGGTGGCTCACAGTATGGGTGGCTTACAGGAGGGGTGGCTCACAGTATGGGTGGCTTACAGGAGGGGTGGCTCACAGTATGGGTGGCTTACAGGAGGGGTGGCTCACAGTATGGGTGGCTTACAGAAGGGGTGGCTCACAGTATGG